>NC_134354.1:315749200-315988497 GCF_048569485.1 Anomaloglossus baeobatrachus | reverse complement strand
CTCTCATTCCCTGTCTCTCATTCCTGTCTCTCTCATTCCCAGCCTCTCTCTCTCATTCCTGTCTCTCGTCTCATTTCATCCCCGTCTCTCTCATTCCCCGTCTCTCTCATTCCCTGTCTCTCTCATTCCCTGCCTGTCTCATTCCCTGCCTGTCTCATTCCCTGCCTGTCTCTCATTCACTGTCTGTCTCTCATTCACTGTCTGTCTCTCATTCACTGTCTGTCTCTCATTCACTGTCCTGTCTCTCATTCCCTGTTTGTCTCTCATTCACTGTCTGTCTCTCTCATTCCCTGTCTGTCTCTCTCATTCCCATACTCTCTGATTTCCCTGTCTGTCTCTCATTCCCTGTCTGTCTTTTATTCCCTGGCTGTCTCTCATTCCCTGGATGTCTCTCATTCCCTGGCTGTCTCTCATTCCCTGGCTGTCTCTCATTCCCTGGCTGTCTCTCATTTCCTGGCTGTCTCTCATTCCCTGGCTGTCTCTCATTCCCTGGCTGTCTCTCATTCCCCTGGCTGTCTCTCATCCCTCTGGCTCTGTCTCTCATTCCCTGTCTCTTTCTATTCCCTGTCTCTTTCTTATTCCCTGTCTCTCTCTCTCATTCCCCCTCTCTCTCATTCCCCTCTCTCTCATTCCCCTTCTGCTTCTCATTCCCTTCTTCTCTCACTCTCATTCGCTGTTTCTCTCTCTCATTCGCTGTTTCTCTCTCTCATTCCCTGTTGTCTCTCTCTCATTCCCTGTTTCTCTCTCTCATTCCCTGTTTCTCTCTCTCATTCCCTGTTTCTCTCTCTCATTCCCTGTTTCTCTCTCTCAGTTCCCTGTTTCTCTCTCTCATTCCCTGTTTCTCTCTCTCATATCCCTGTCTCTCTCTCTCATTCCCTGTCTCTCTCTCTCATGCCCTGTCTCTCTCTCTCTCTCTCTCATCATTCCCCTGTCTCTCTCTCTCTCTCATTCCCTGTCTCTCTCTCTCATTCAATGTCTCTCTCTTATTCCTTGTCTGTCTCTTCTAATCCCTGTCTCTCTCTTATTCCCTGTCTCTCTCTCATTCCCTGTCTCTCTGTCATTCCTTGTCTCTTTCATTCCGTGACTCTCTCATTCACTGTCTCTCTCTCTCTATTCCCTGTCTCTCTCTTTCCCTGTCTCTCTCTGTCCATGGTCTCTCTTTCATTCCATGTCTCTCTCTCATTCCCTGTCTCTCTCATTCCCTGCCTGTCTCATTCCCTGCCTGTCTCATTCCCTGCCTGTCTCATTCCCTGCCTGTCTCATTCCCTGTCTGTCGTCTTAATCCTTGTCTGTCTCTCATTCACTGTCTGTCTCTCATTCACTGTCTGTCTCTCATTCACTGTCTGTCTCTCATTCACTGTCTGTCTCTCTCATTCCCTGTCTGTCTCTCTCATTCCCATACTCTCTGATTCCCTGTCTGTCTCTCATTCCCTGTCTGTCTCTTATTTCCCTGGCTGTCTCTCATTCCCTGGCTGTCTCTCATTCCCTAGCTGTCTCTCATTCCCTGGCTGTCTCTCATTCCCTGGCTGTCTCTCATTCCCTGTCTCTTTCTCATTCCCTGTCTCTTTTCTCATTCCCTGGTCTCTTTCTCGATTCACCTGTCTCTCTTTCTCATTCCCTGTCTCTTTCTCATTCCCTGTCTCTTTCTCATTCCCTGTCTCTCTCTCCTCACATTCCCCTTCTCTCTCTCTCATTCCCCTTCTCTCTCATTCCCCTTCTCTCTCATTCCCCTTCTCTCTCTCATTCGCTGTTTCTCTCTCTCATTTCCCTGTTTCTCTCTCTCATTCCCTGTCTCTCTCTCATTCCCTGTCTCTCTCTTACTCCCTGTCTCTCTCATTCCCTATCTCTCTCATTCTCTTTCTTTGTCTCTTATTCCTTGTCTCTCTCATTCCTTGTCTATCTCTCATTCCATGTCTCTTTCTCTCCATGCTTGTCTCTCTCTCTCTTCATCTTGTCTCTCTCTCGTTCTCTGTCTGTCTCTTTCATTCCCTGTCTGTCTCTTTCATTCCTGGTCTCTCTCTCATTCACCAGTCTCTCTGTCTCTCTCATTCCCTGTATGTCTCTCTCTCATTCCTTGTTTGTCCTCTCATAAGTCCCTGTCTCTCGTCTCATTCTCTGTCTGTCTCTCTCATTCCCTTTACTCTCATCGCTTCATTCCCTGTTTGTCTCTCTCATTCCTTGTCTCTCTCCCATTCCCTGTCTCTCTCTCTCTCTCATTCCCTGTAAGTCTCTCATTCCTTGTTTGTCTCTCTCATTCCCATTTCTCTCTCTCATTCCCCAGCCTCTCTCTCTCATTCCCTGTCTCTCTCTCTCATTCCCTGTCTCTCTCATTCCCTGTCTCTCTCTCATTCCCTGTCTCTCTCATTTCCCTGTCTCATCCTTTCATTCCCTGTCTCTCTCTTATTCCCTGTCTCTCATTCCTTGTCTCTCCCCCTCATTCCCTGTCTCTCTCTAATTCCATGTATGCCTGTCTCTCATTCCTGTCTTCTTCATCATTCTGTCTTTGTCTCTCTATTTTCCTTGTCTCTCTCCCATTCCCTGACTGTCCCTCTCTCTCTCATTCCCTGTCTCTCTCTTATCTCCCTGTCTCTCTCTCATTCCCTGTCTCTCAGCTCTCTCATTTTCTGTCGCTCTACTCAGTCCCTGTTTCTCTCTCTCTCTCATTCCCTGTCTCTCATTCCCTGTCTCTCTCATTCCCTGTCTCTCTCATTCCCTGCCTGTCTCATTCCCTGCCTGTCTCATTCCCTGCCTGTCTCATCCCTGTCTGTCTCTCATTCACTGTCTGTCTCTCATCTCACTGTCTGTCTCTCATTCACTGTCTGTCTCTCATTCACTGTCTGTCTCTCATTCACTGTCTGTCTCTCATTCCCTGGCTGTCTCTCATTCCCTGGCTGTCTCTCATTCCCTGGCTGTCTCTCATTCCCTGGCTGTCTCTCATTCCCTGTCTCTTCTCATTCTCTAGTCTCTTTCTCATTCCCTGTCTCTTTCTCATTCCCTGTCTCTCTCTCATTCCCCTTCTCTCTCTCATTCCCCTTCTCTCTCTCATCTCCCCTTCTGTCTCTCATTCCCTCTGTCTCTCTCTCATTCGCTGTTTCTCTCTCTCATTCGCTGTTTCTCTCTCTCTCATTCGCTGTTTCTCTCTCTTAGTCCCTGGTTTCTCTCTCTCATTCCCTGTTTCTCTCTCTCATTCCCTGTTCTCTCTCTCATTCCCTGATTCTCTCTCTCATTCCCTGTCTCTCTCTCTCATTCCCTGTCTCTCTCTCTCATTCCTGTCTCTCTCTCTCATTCAATGTCTCTCTCTTATTCCTTGTCTGTCTCTCAATCCCGTGTCTCTCTCTCATTCCCTGTCTCTCTGTCACATTCCCTGTCTCTTTCATTCCGTGACTCTCTCATTCACTGTCTCTCTCTCTCATTCCCTGTCTCTCTCTTTCCCTGTCTCTCTCTGTCCCTGTCTCTCTCTTTCCCTCTCTCTCTCTCATCATTTCCCTGTCTCTTTCTCATTCCCCGGTCTCTTTCTCATTCCCTGTCAGTTCTCTCGCTCATTCCCTTTCTCTCTCTCTCATTCCCTTTCTCTCTCTCTCATTCCCTTTCTCTCTCTCTCATATCCCTGTCTCTCTCTCATTCCCTGTCTCTCCTCCTCATTCCCCTGTCTCTCTCTTACTCCCTGTCTCTCTCATTCCCTATCTCTCTCATTCTCTCTTTCTTTGTCTCTTATTCCTTCTGTCTCTCTCATTCCTTGTCTATCTCTCATTCCATGTCTCTTTCTCTCCATGCTTTTCTCTCTCTCATTCCTTGTCTCTCTCTCGTTCTCTGTCTGTCTCTTTCATTCCCTGTCTGTCGTCTTTTCATTCCTGGTCTCTCTCTCTCATTCCCTGTCTCTCTGTCTCTCTCATTCGCCTGTATCGTCTCTCTCATTCCTTGTTTGTCTCTCTCATTCCTGTCTCTCTCTCATTCTCTGTCTGTCTCTCTCATTCCCTTTCTCTCTCTCATTCCCTGTTTGTCTCTCTCATTCCTTGTCTCTCGTCCCATTCCCTGTCTCTGTCTCTCTCTCCATTCCCTGTATGTCTCTCATTCCTTGTTTGTCTCTCTCATTCCCTTTCTCTCTCCATTCCCAGCCTCTCTCTCTCATTCCCTTCTCTCTCTCATTCGCTGTTTCTCTCTCTCATTCGCTGTTTCTCTCTCTCATTCGCTGTTTTCTCTCTCTCATTCCTGTTCTCTCTCTCATTCCCTGTTCTCTCTCTCTCATTCCCTGTTTCTCTCTCTCATTCCCTGTTTCTCTCTCTCATTCCCTGTCTCTCTCTCTCATTTCCCTGTCTCTCTCTCTCATTCCCTGTCTCTCTCTTCTCATTTCAATGTCTCTCTCTTATTCTTGTCTGTCTCTCAATCCCTGTCTCTCTCTCATTCCCTGTCTCTCTGTCATTCCCTGTCTCTCTTCATTCCGTGACTCTCTCATTCACTGTCTCTCGTCTCTCATTCCCTGTCTCTCTCTTTCCCTGTCTCTCTCTGTCCCTGTCTCTCTCTTTCCCTCTCTCTCTCTCATTCCCTGTCTCTTTCTCATTCCCGGTCTCTTTCTCATTCCCTGTCTTTCTCGCTCATTCCCTTTCTCTCTCTCTCATTCCCTTTCTCTCTCTCTCATTCCCTTTCTCTCTCTCTCATTCCCTGTCTCTCTCTCATTCCCTGTCTCTCTCTCATTCCCTGTCTCTCTCTTACTCCCTGTCTCTCTCATTCCCTATCTCTCTCATTCCCTGTCTCTCTCTTACTCCCTGTCTCTCTCATTCCCTATCTCTCTCATTCTCTTTCTTTGTCTCTTATTCCTTGTCTCTCTCATTCCTTGTCTATCTCTCATTCCATGTCTCTTTCTCTCCATGCTTTTCTCTCTCTCATTCCTTGTCTCTCTCTCGTTCTCTGTCTGTCTCTTTCATTCCCTGTCTGTCTCTTTCATTCCTGGTCTCTCTCTCATTCCCTGTCTCTCTGTCTCTCTCATTCCCTGTATGTCTCTCTCATTCCTTGTTTGTCTCTCTCATTCCCTGTCTCTCTCTCATTCTCTGTCTGTCTCTCTCATTCCCTTTCTCTCTCTCATTCCCTGTTTGTCTCTCTCATTCCTTGTCTCTCTCCCATTCCCTGTCTCTCTCTCTCTCATTCCCTGTATGTCTCTCATTCCTTGTTTGTCTCTCTCATTCCCTTTCTCTCTCTCATTCCCAGCCTCTCTCTCTCATTCCCTGTCTCTCTCTCTCATTCCCTGTCTCTCTCATTCCCTGTCTCTCTCTCATTCCCTGTCTCTCTCATTCCCTGTCTCTCTTTCATTCCCTGTCTCTCTCTTATTCCCTGTCTCTCATTCCTTGTCTCTCCCCCTCATTCCCTGTCTCTCTCTAATTCCATGTATGCCTGTCTCTCATTCCCTGTCTCTTCCTCATTCTGTCTTTGTCTCTCTATTTCCTTGTCTCTCTCCCATTCCCTGACTGTCCCTCTCTCTCTCATTCCCTGTCTCTCTCTTATTCCCTGTCTCTCTCTCATTCCCTGTCTCTCGCTCTCTCATTTTCTGTCGCTCTCTCAGTCCCTGTTTCTCTCTCTCTCATTCCCTGTCTCTCATTCCCTGTCTCTCTCATTCCCTGTCTCTCTCATTCCCTGCCTGTCTCATTCCCTGCCTGTCTCATTCCCTGCCTGTCTCATTCCCTGTCTGTCTCTCATTCACTGTCTGTCTCTCATTCACTGTCTGTCTCTCATTCACTGTCTGTCTCTCATTCACTGTCTGTCTCTCATTCCCTAGCTGTCTCTCATTCCCTGGCTGTCTCTCATTCCCTGGCTGTCTCTCATTCCCTGGCTGTCTCTCATTCCCTGTCTCTTTCTCATTCCCTGTCTCTTTCTCATTCCCTGTCTCTTTCTCATTCCCTGTCTCTTTCTCATTCCCTGTCTCTCTCTCATTCCCCTTCTCTCTCTCATTCCCCTTCTCTCTCTCATTCCCCTTCTCTCTCATTCCCCTTCTCTCTCTCATTCGCTGTTTCTCTCTCTCATTCGCTGTTTCTCTCTCTCATTCGCTGTTTCTCTCTCTCATTCCCTGTTTCTCTCTCTCATTCCCTGTTTCTCTCTCTCATTCCCTGTTTCTCTCTCTCATTCCCTGTTTCTCTCTCTCATTCCCTGTCTCTCTCTCTCATTCCCTGTCTCTCTCTCTCATTCCCTGTCTCTCTCTCTCATTCAATGTCTCTCTCTTATTCCTTGTCTGTCTCTCAATCCCTGTCTCTCTCTCATTCCCTGTCTCTCTGTCATTCCCTGTCTCTTTCATTCCGTGACTCTCTCATTCCCTGTCTCTCTCTCTCATTCCCTGTCTCTCTCTTTCCCTGTCTCTCTCTGTCCCTGTCTCTCTCTTTCCCTCTCTCTCTCTCATTCCCTGTCTCTTTCTCATTCCCGGTCTCTTTCTCATTCCCTGTCTTTCTCGCTCATTCCCTTTTTCTCTCTCTCATTCCCTTTCTCTCTCTCTCATTCCCTTTCTCTCTCTCTCATTCCCTGTCTCTCTCTCATTCCCTGTCTCTCTCTCATTCCCTGTCTCTCTCTTACTCCCTGTCTCTCTCATTCCCTATCTCTCTCATTCTCTTTCTTTGTCTCTTATTCCTTGTCTCTCTCATTCCTTGTCTATCTCTCATTCCATGTCTCTTTCTCTCCATGCTTTTCTCTCTCTCATTCCTTGTCTCTCTCTCGTTCTCTGTCTGTCTCTTTCATTCCCTGTCTGTCTCTTTCATTCCTGGTCTCTCTCTCATTCCCTGTCTCTCTGTCTCTCTCATTCCCTGTATGTCTCTCTCATTCCTTGTTTGTCTCTCTCATTCCCTGTCTCTCTCTCAGTCTCTGTCTGTCTCTCTCATTCCCTTTCTCTCTCTCATTCCCTGTTTGTTTCTCTCATTCCTTGTCTCTCTCCCATTCCCTGTCTCTCTCTCTCTCATTCCTTGTCTCTCTTTCATTCCCTGTATGTCTCTCATTCCTTGTTTGTCTCTCTCATTCCCTGTCTCTCTCTCATTCCCAGCCTCTCTCTCTCATTCCCTGTCTCTCTCTCATTCCCTGTCTCTCTCTCTCTCATTCCCTGTCTCTCTCTCTCATTCCCTGTCTCTCTCTCTCTCATTCCCTGTCTCTCTCATTCCCTGTCTCTCTCTCATTCCCTGTCTCTCTCTTATTCCCTGTCTCTCATTCCTTGTCTCTCCCCCTCATTCCCTGTCTCTCTCTAATTCCATGTATGCCTGTCTCTCATTCCCTGTCTCTTCCTCATTCTGTCTTTGTCTCTCTATTTCCTTGTCTCTCCCCCATTCCCTGACTGTCTCTCTCTCTCATTCCCTGTCTCTCTCTTATTCCCTGTCTCTCTCTCATTCCCTGTCTCTCGCTCTCTCATTTTCTGTCGCTCTCTCAGTCCCTGTTACTCTCTCTCTCATTCCCTGTCTCTCATTCCCTGTCTCTCATTCCCTGTCTCTCTCTCATTCCCAGCCTCTCTCTCTCATTCCTGTCTCTCTCTCATTCCCCGTCTCTCTCATTCCCCGTCTCTCTCATTCCCCGTCTCTCTCATTCCCCGTCTCTCTCATTCCCTGCCTGTCTCATTCCCTGCCTGTCTCATTCCCTGCCTGTCTCATTCCCTGCCTGTCTCATTCCCTGCCTGTCTCATTCCCTGTCTGTCTCTCATTCACTGTCTGTCTCTCATTCACTGTCTGTCTCTCATTCACTGTCTGTCTCTCATTCCCTGTTTGTCTCTCATTCACTGTCTGTCTCTCTCATTCCCATACTCTCTGATTCCCTGTCTGTCTCTCATTCCCTGTCTGTCTCTTATTCCCTGGCTGTCTCTCATTCCCTGGCTGTCTCTCATTCCCTGGCTGTCTCTCATTCCCTGGCTGTCTCTCATTCCCTGGCTGTCTCTCATTCCCTGGCTGTCTCTCATTCCCTGGCTGTCTCTCATTCCCTGGCTGTCTCTCATTCCCTGTCTCTTTCTCATTCCCTGTCTCTTTCTCATTCCCTGTCTCTTTCTTATTCCCTGTCTCTCTCTCTCATTCCCCTTCTCTCTCTCATTCCCCTTCTCTCTCATTCCCCTTCTCTCTCATTCCCCTTCTCTCTCATTCCCCTTCTCTCTCTCATTCGCTGTTTCTCTCTCTCATTCGCTGTTTCTCTCTCTCATTCCCTGTTTCTCTCTCTCATTCCCTGTTTCTCTCTCTCATTCCCTGTTTCTCTCTCTCATTCCCTGTTTCTCTCTCTCATTCCCTGTCTCTCTCTCTCATTCCCTGTCTCTCTCTCTCATTCCCTGTCTCTCTCTCTCATTCCCTGTCTCTCTCTCTCTCTCTCATTCCCTGTCTCTCTCTCTCATTCAATGTCTCTCTCTTATTCCTTGTCTGTCTCTCAATCCCTGTCTCTCTCTTATTCCCTGTCCCTCTCTCATTCCCTGTCTCTGTCATTCCCTGTCTCTTTCATTCCGTGACTCTCTCATTCACTGTCTCTCTCTCTCATTCCCTGTCTCTCTCTTTCCCTGTCTCTCTCTGTCCCTGTCTCTCTTTCATTCCCTGTCTCTCTCTCATTCCCTGTCTCTCTCATTCCCTGCCTGTCTCATTCAATGCCTGTCTCATTCCCTGCCTGTCTCATTCCCTGCCTGTCTCTTAATCCTTGTCTGTCTCTCATTCACTGTCTGTCTCTCATTCACTGTCTGTCTCTCATTCACTGTCTGTCTCTCTCATTCCCTGTCTGTCTCTCTCATTCCCATACTCTCTGATTCCCTGTCTGTCTCTCATTCCCTGTCTGTCTCTTATTCCCTGTCTGTCTCTCATTCCCTGGCTGTCTCTCATTCCCTGGCTGTCTCTCATTCCCTGGCTGTCTCTCATTCCCTGGCTGTCTCTCATTCCCTGTCTCTTTCTCATTCCCTGTCTCTTTCTCATTCCCTGTCTCTTTCTCATTCCCTGTCTCTTTCTCATTCCCTGTCTCTTTCTCATTCCCTGTCTCTCTCTCTCATTCCCCTTCTCTCTCTCTCATTCCCCTTCTCTCTCATTCCCCTTCTCTCTCTCATTCGCTGTTTCTCTCTCTCATTCCCTGTTTCTCTCTCTCATTCCCTGTCTCTCTCTCATTCCCTGTCTCTCTCTTACTCCCTGTCTCTCTCATTCCCTATCTCTCTCATTCTCTTTCTTTGTCTCTTATTCCTTGTCTCTCTCATTCCTTGTCTATCTCTCATTCCATGTCTCTTTCTCTCCCTTGTCTCTCTCTCGTTCTCTGTCTGTCTCTTTCATTCCCTGTCTGTCTCTTTCATTCCTGGTCTCTCTCTCATTCCCTGTCTCTCTGTCTCTCTCATTCCCTGTATGTCTCTCTCATTCCTTGTTTGTCTCTCTCATTCCCTGTCTCTCTCTCATTCTCTGTCTGTCTCTCTCATTCCCTTTCTCTCTCTCATTCCCTGTTTGTCTCTCTCATTCCTTGTCTCTCTCCCATTCCCTGTCTCTCTCTCTCTCATTCCTTGTCTCTCTCTCATTCCCTGTATGTCTCTCATTCCTTGTTTGTCTCTCTCATTCCCTTTCTCTCTCTCATTCCCAGCCTCTCTCTCTCATTCCCTGTCTCTCTCTTTCTCATTCCCTGTCTCTCTCATTCCCTGTCTCTCTCTCATTCCCTGTCTCTCTCATTCCCTGTCTCTCTCTCATTCCCTGTCTCTCTCTTATTCCCTGTCTCTCATTCCTTGTCTCTCCCCCTCATTCCCTGTCTCTCTCTAATTCCATGTATGCCTGTCTCTCATTCCCTGTCTCTTCCTCATTCTGTCTTTGTCTCTCTATTTCCTTGTCTCTCCCCCATTCCCTGACTGTCCCTCTCTCTCTCATTCCCTGTCTCTCTCTTATTCCCTGTCTCTCTCTCATTCCCTGTCTCTCGCTCTCTCATTTTCTGTCGCTCTCTCAGTCCCTGTTTCTCTCTCTCTCATTCCCTGTCTCTCATTCCCTGTCTCTCTCATTCCCTGTCTCTCTCATTCCCTGCCTGTCTCATTCCCTGCCTGTCTCATTCACTGTCTGTCTCTCATTCACTGTCTGTCTCTCATTCACTGTCTGTCTCTCTCATTCCCTGTCTGTCTCTCTTATTCCCATACTCTCTGATTCCCTGTCTGTCTCTCATTCCCTGTCTGTCTCTCATTCCCTGGCTGTCTCTCATTCCCTGTCTCTTTCTCATTCCCTGTCTCTTTCTCATTCCCTGTCTCTCTCTCTCATTCCCCTTCTCTCTCTCATTCCCCTTCTCTCTCATTCCCCTTCTCTCTCATTCCCCTTCTCTCTCTCATTCGCTGTTTCTCTCTCTCATTCGCTGTTTCTCTCTCTCATTCGCTGTTTCTCTCTCTCATTCCCTGTTTCTCTCTCATTCCCTGTTTCTCTCTCTCATTCCCTGTTTCTCTCTCATTCCCTGTTTCTCTCTCTCATTCCCTGTCTCTCTCTCATTCCCTGTCTCTCTCTCTCTCATTCCCTGTCTCTCTCTCTCTCATTCCCTGTCTCTCTCTCTCATTCAATGTCTCTCTCTTATTCCTTGTCTGTCTCTCAATCCCTGTCTCTCTCTCATTCCCTGTCTCTCTGTCATTCCCTGTCTCTTTCATTCCGTGACTCTCTCATTCACTGTCTCTCTCTCTCATTCCCTGTCTCTCTCTTTCCCTGTCTCTCTCTGTCCCTGTCTCTCTCTTTCCCTCTCTCTCATTCCCTGTCTCTTTCTCATTCCCGGTCTCTTTCTCATTCCCTGTCTTTCTCGCTCATTCCCTTTCTCTCTCTCTCATTCCCTTTCTCTCTCTCTCATTCCCTTTCTCTCTCTCTCATTCCCTGTCTCTCTCTCATTCCCTGTCTCTCTCTCATTCCCTGTCTCTCTCATTCCCTGTCTCTCTCATTCCCTGTCGGTCTCTCATTCCCTGCCTGTCTCATTCCCTGCCTGTCTCATTCCCTGCCTGTCTCATTCCCTGCCTGTCTCATTCCCTGTCTGTCTCCTATTCCTTGTCTGTCTCTCATTCACTGTCTGTCTCTCATTCACTGTTTGTCTCTCATTCACTGTCTGTCTCTCATTCACTGTCTGTCTCTCATTCACTGTCTGTCTCTCATTCACTGTCTGTCTCTCATTCACTGTCTGTCTCTCTCATTCCCTGTGTAACTCTCTCATTCCCTGTCTGTCTCTCTCATTCCCATACTCTCTTATTCCCTGTCTGTCTCTTATTCCCTGGCTGTCTCTCATTCCCTGGCTGTCTCTCATTCCCTGGCTGTCTCTCATTCCCTGGCTGTCTCTCATTCCCTGGCTGTCTCTTATTCCCTGGCTGTCTCTCATTCCCTGTCTCTTTCTCATTCCCTGTCTCTTTCTCATTCTCTGTCTCTTTCTCATTCCCTGTCTCTTTCTCATTCCCTGCCTCTTTCTCATTCCCTGTCTCTTTCTCATTCCCTGTCTCTTTCTCATTCCCTGTCTCTCTCTCTCATTCCCCTTCTCTCTCTCATTCCCCTTCTCTCTCATTCCCCTTCTCTCTCATTCCCCTTCTCTCTCATTCCCCTTCTCTCTCTAATTCGCTGTTTCTCTCTCTCATTCCCTGTTTCTCTCTCTCATTCCCTGTTTCTCTCTCTCATTCCCTGTTTCTCTCTCTCATTCCCTGTTTCTCTCTCTCATTCCCTGTTTCTTTCTCTCATTCCCTGTCTCTCTCTCTCATTCCCTGTCTCTCTCTCTCATTCCCTGTCTCTCTCTCTCATTCCCTGTCTCTCTCTCTCATTCCCTGTCTCTCTCTCTCATTCCCTGTCTCTCTCTCTCTCTCATTCCCTGTCTCTCTCTCTCTCTCTCTTTCAATGTCTCTCTCTTATTCCTTGTCTGTCTCTCAATCCCTGTCTCTCTCTTATTCCCTGTCTCTCTCTCATTCCCTGTCTCTCTGTCATTCCCTGTCTCTCTGTCATTCCCTGTCTCTTTCATTCCGTGTCTCTCTCATTCACTGTCTCTCTCTCTCATTCCCTGTCTCTCTCTTTCCCTGTCTCTCTCTCTTTCCCTGTGTCTCTCTCATTCCCTGTCTCTTTCTCATTCCCTGTCTCTTTCTCATTCTCTGTCTCTCTCTCTCATTCCCTTTCTCTCTCTCTCATTCCCTTTCTCTCTCTCTCTCTCTCTCATTCCCTTTCTCTCTCTCTCATTCCCTTTCTCTCTCTAATTCCCTTTCTCTCTCTCACTCATTCCCTTTCTCTCTCGCTCTCATTCCCTGTCTCACTCTCATTCCCTGTCTCTCTCTCATTCCCTGTCTCTCTCTCATTCCCTGTCTCTCTCTCATTCCCTGTCTCTCTCTCTCTCATTCCCTGTCTCTCTCTCATTCCCTGTCTCTCTCTCATTCTCTGTCTTTGTCTCCCTCATTCTTTGTCTTTGTCTCTCTTATTCCTTGTCTCTCTCATTCCCTGTCTCTCTCTTATTCCCTGTCTCTTTCATTCCGTGACTCTCTCATTCACTGTCTCTCTCTCTCATTCCCTGTCTCTCTCTTTCCCTGTCTCTCTCTCTGTCCCTGTCTCTCTTTCATTCCCTGTCTCTCTCTCATTCCCTGTCTCTCTCTCATTCCCTGTCTCTCTCTCATTCCCTGTCTCTCTCTTTCCCTGTCTCTCTCTTTCCCTGTCTCTCTCATTCCCTGCCTGTCTCATTCCCTGCCTGTCTCATTCCCTGCCTGTCTCATTCCCTGTCTGTCTCTTAATCCTTGTCTGTCTCTCATTCACTGTCTGTCTCTCATTCACTGTCTGTCTCTCATTCACTGTCTGTCTCTCATTCACTGTCTGTCTCTCATTCACTGTCTGTCTCTCATTCACTGTCTGTCTCTCTCATTCCCTGTCTGTCTCTCTCATTCCCATACTCTCTGATTCACTGTCTGTCTCTCATTCCCTGTCTGTCTCTTATAACCTGTCTGTCTCTCAGTCCCTGGCTGTCTCTCATTCCCTGGCTGTCTCTCATTCCCTGGCTGTCTCTCATTCCCTGGCTGTCTCTCATTCCCTGGCTTTCTCTCATTCCCTGTCTCTTTCTCATTCCCTGTCTCTTTCTCATTCCCTGTCTCTTTCTCATTCCCTGTCTCTTTCTCATTCCCTGTCTCTTTCTCATTCCCTGTCTCTTTCTCATTCCCTGTCTCTTTCTCATTCCCTGTCTCTTTCTCATTCCCTGTCTTTCTCTCTCATTCCCCTTCTCTCTCTCATTCCCGTTCTCTCTCATTCCCCTTCTCTCTCATTCCCCTTCTCTCTCTCATTCGCTGTTTCTCTCTCTCATTCCCTGTTTCTCTCTCTCATTCCCTGTCTCTCTCTCATTCCCTGTCTCTCTCTTACTCCCTGTCTCTCTCATTCCCTATCTCTCTCATTCTCATTCTTTGTCTCTTATTCCTTGTCTGTCTCATTCCTTGTCTATCTCTCATTCCATGTCTCTTTCTCTCCATGCTTGTCTCTCTCTCATTCCTTGTCTCTCTCTCGTTCTCTGTGTGTCTCTTTCGATCCCTGTCTGTCTCTTTCATTCCTGGTCTCTCTCTCATTCCCTGTCTCTCTGTCTCTCTCATTCCCTGTATGTCTCTCTCATTCCTTGTTTGTCTCTCTCATTCCCTGTCTCTCTCTCATTCTCTGTCTGTCTCTCTCATTCCCTTTCTCTCTCTCATTCCCTGTTTGTCTGTCTCATTCCTTGTCTCTCTCCCATTCCCTGTCTCTCTCTCTCTCATTCCTTGTCTCTCTCTCATTCCCTGTATGTCTCTCATTCCTTGTTTGTCTCTCTCATTCCCTTTCTCTCTCTCAATCCCAGCCTCTCTCTCTCAATCCCTGTCTCTCTCTCATTCCCTGTCTCAATCTCTCTCATTCCCTGTCTCTCTCTCTCATTCCCTGTCTCTCTCTCTCTCTCATTCCCTGTCTCTCTCATTCCCTGTCTCTCTCTCATTCCCTGTCTCTCTCTTATTCCCTGTCTCTCATTCCTTGTCTCTCCCCCTCATTCCCTGTCTCTCTCTATTTCCATGTATGCCTGTCTCTCATTCCCTGTCTCTTCCTCATTCTGTCTTTGTCTCTCTATTTCCTTGTCTCTCCCCCATTCCCTGACTGTCTCTCTCTCTCTCTCTCTCATTCCCTGTCTCTCTCTTATTCCCTGTCTCTCTCTCATTCCCTGTCTCTCGCTCTCTCATTTTCTGTCGCTCTCTCAGTCCCTGTTTCTCTCTCTCTCATTCCCTGTCTCTCATTCCCTGTCTCTCATTCCCTGTCTCTCTCTCATTCCCTGTCTGTCTCTCATTCCTGTCTCTCTCTCATTCCCCGTCTCTCTCATTCCCTGTCTCTCTCATTCCCTGTCTCTCTCATTCCCTGCCTGTCTCATTCCCTGCCTGTCTCATTCCCTGCCTGTCTCATTCCCTGTCTGTCTCTCATTCACTGTCTGTCTCTCATTCACTGTCTGTCTCTCATTCACTGTCTGTCTCTCATTCACTGTCTGTCTCTCATTCACTGTCTGTCTCTCATTCACTGTCTGTCTCTTATTCCCCAGCTGTCTCTCATTCCCTGGCTGTCTCTCATTCCCTGTCTCTTTCTCATTCCCTGTGTCTCTGATTCCCTGTCTGTCTCTCATTCCCTGTCTGTCTCTTATTCCCTGGCTGTATCTCATTCCCTAGCTGTCTCTCATTCCCTGGCTGTCTCTCATTCCCTGGCTGTCTCTCATTCCCTGGCTGTCTCTCATTCCCTGGCTGTCTCTCATTCCCTGTCTCTTTCTCATTCCCTGTCTCTTTCTCATTCCCTGTCTCTCTTTCTCATTCCCCTTCTCTCTCTCATTCCCCTTCTCTCTCTCATTCCCCTTCTCTCTCATTCCCCTTCTCTCTCTCATTCGCTGTTTCTCTCTCTCATTCGCTGTTTCTCTCTCTCATTCCCTGTTTCTCTCTCTCATTCCCTGTTTCTCTCTCTCATTCCCTGTTTCTCTCTCTCATTCCCTGTTTCTCTCTCTCATTCCCTGTTTCTCTCTCTCATTCCCTGTCTCTCTCTCTCATTCCCTGTCTCTCTCTCTCATTCCCTGTCTCTCTCTGTCTCTCATTCCCTCTCTCTCTCTCTCATTCCCTGTCTCTCTCTCTCATTCAATGTCTCTCTCTTATTCCTTGTCTGTCTCTCAATCCCTGTCTCTCTCTTATTCCCTGTCTCTCTCTCATTCCCTGTCTCTCTGTCATTCCCTGTCTCTTTCATTCCGTGACTCTCTTATTCACTGTCTCTCTCTCTCATTCCCTGTCTCTCTCTTTCCCTGTCTCTCTCTCTGTCCCTGTCTCTCTCTTTCCCTGTCTCTCTCTCATTCCCTGTCTCTCTCTCATTCCCTGTCTCTTTCTCATTTCCTGTCTTTCTCTCTCATTCCCTTTCTCTCTCTCTCATTCCCTTTCTCTCTCTCTCATTCCTTTTCTCTCTCTCTCATTCCCTTTCTCTCTCTCTCATTCCCTTTCTCTCTCTCATTACCTTTCTCTCTCTCTCTCATTCCCTGTCTCTCTCTCATTCCCTGTCTCTCTCTCATTCCCTGTCTCTCTCATTCCCTGTCGGTCTCTCATTCCCTGCCTGTCTTATTCCCTGCCTGTCTCATTCCCTGACTGTCTCATTCCCTGCCTGTCTCATTCCCTGTCTGTCTCTTATTCCTTGTCTGTCTCTCATTCACTGTCTGTCTCTAATTCACTGTCTGTCTCTCATTCACTGTCTGTCTCTCATTCACTGTCTGTCTCTCATTCCCTGTGTGTCTCTCTCATTCCCTGTCTGTCTCTCTCATTCCCATACTCTCTGATTCCCTGTCTGTCTCTTATTCCCTGTCTGTCTCTCATTCCCTGGCTGTCTCTCATTCCCTGGCTGTCTCTCATTCCCTGGCTGTCTCTCATTCCCTGGCTGTCTCTCATTCCCTGGCTGTCTCTCATTCCCTGGCTGTCTCTCATTCCCTGTCTCTTTCTCATTCCCTGTCTCTTTCTCATTCTCTGTCTCTTTCTAATTCCCTGTCTCTTTCTCATTCCATGTCTCTTTTTCATTCCCTGTCTCTTTCTCATTCCCTGTCTCTTTCTCATTCCCTGTCTCTCTCTCTCATTCCCCTTCTCTCTCTCATTCCCCTTCTCTCTCATTCCCCTTCTCTCTCATTCCCCTTCTCTCTCTAATTCGCTGTTTCTCTCTCTCATTCCCTGTTTCTCTCTCTCATTCCCTGTTTCTCTCTCTCATTCCCTGTTTCTCTCTCTCATTCCCTGTTTCTCTCTCTCATTCCCTGTTTCTCTCTCTCATTCCTTGTCTCTCTCTCTCATTCCCTGTCTCTCTCTCTCATTCCCTGTCTCTCTCTCTCTCATTCCCTGTTTCTCTCTCTCTCATTCCCTGTCTCTCTCTCTCTCATTCAATGTCTCTCTCTTATTCCTTGTCTGTCTCTCAATCCCTGTCTCTCTCTTATTCCTTGTCTGTCTCTCAATCCCTGTCTCTCTCTTATTCCCTGTCTCTCTCTCATTCCCTGTCTCTCTGTCATTCCCTGTCTCTTTCATTCCGTGTCTCTCTCATTCACTGTCTCTCTCTCTCATTCCCTGTCTCTCTCTTTCCCTGTCTCTCTCTCTTTCCCTGTCTCTCTTTCCCTGTCTCTCTCTCATTCCCTGTCTCTTTCTCATTCCCTGTCTCTTTCTCATTCTCTGTCTCTCTCTCTCATTCCCTTTCTCTCTCTCTCATTCCCTTTCTCTCTCTCTCATTCCCTTTCTCTCTCTCTCTCATTCCCTTTCTCTCTCTCTCATTCCCTTTCTCTCTCTCATTCCCTTTCTCTCTCTCATTCCCTTTCTCTCTCATTCCCTTTCTCTCTCGCTCTCATTCCCTGTCTCACTCTCATTCCCTGTCTCTCTCTCATTCCCTGTCTCTCTCTCATTCCCTGTCTCTCTCTCATTCCCTGTCTCTCTCTCATTCCCTGTCTCTCATTCCCTGTCTCTCATTCCCTGTCTCTCTCTCATTCCCTGTCTCTCTCTTACTCCCTGTCTCTCTCATTCCCTATCTCTCTCATTCCCTTTCTTTGTCTCTTATTCCTTGTCTCTCTCATTCCTCTTCTATCTCTCATTCCATGTCTCTTTCTCTCCATGCTTGTCTCTCTCTCATTCCTTGTCTCTCTCTCGTTCTCTGTCTGTCTTTTTCATTCCCTGTCTGTCTCCTTCATTCCTGGTCTCTCTCTCATTCCCTGTCTCTCTGTCTGTCTCATTCCCTGTATGTCTCTCTCATTCCCTGTCTCTCTGTCTGTCTCATTCCCTGTATGTCTCTCTCATTCCCTGTCTCTCTCATTCCCTGTCTCTCTCTCATTCCTTGTCTCTCTCTCATTCCCTGCATGTCTCTCATTCCTTGTTTGTCTCTCTCATTCCCTTTCTCTCTCTCATTCCCAGCCTCTCTCTCTCATTCCCTGTCTCTTTCTCATTCCATGTCTCTCTCTCATTCCCTGTCTCTCATTGCCTGTCTCTTTCTCATTCCCTGTCTTTCTCTCATTCCCTGTCTCTCTCTCTCGTTCCCTGTCTCTCTCTCTCTCATTCCCCATCTCTCTCTCTCTCTCATTCCCTGTCTCTCTCATTCCTTGTCTCTCTCTCATTCCCTGTCTCTCTCTTATTCCCTGTCTCTCATTCCTTGTCTCTCCCCCTCATTCCCTGTCTCTCTCTAATTCCATGTATGCCTGTCTCTCATTCCCTGTCTCTTCCTCATTCTGTCTTTGTCTCTCTATTTCCTTGTCTCTCCCTCCTTCCCTGACTGTCTCTCTCTCTCTCATTCCCTGTCTCTCTCTTATTCCCTGTCTCTCTCTCATTCCCTGTCTCTCGCTCTCTCATTTTCTGTCGCTCTCTCAGTCCCTGTTTCTCTCTCTCTCATTCCCTGTCTCTCAATCCCTGTCTCTCATTCCCTGTCTCTCTCTCATTCCCTGTCTGTCTCTCATTCCTGTCTCTCTCTCATTCCCTGTCTCTCTCATTCCCTGTCTCTCTCATTCCCTGTCTCTCTCATTCCCTGTCTCTCTCATTCCCTGTCTCTCTCATTCCCTGTCTCTCTCATTCCCTGTCGGTCTCTCATTCCCTGCCTGTCTCATTCCCTGCCTGTCCCATTCCCTGTCTGACTCTTATTCCTTGTCTGTCTCTCATTCACTGTCTGTCTCTCATTCACTGTCTGTCTCTCATTCACTGTCTGTCTCTCATTCACTGTCTGTCTCTCATTCACTGTCTGTCTCTCATTCACTGTCTGTCTCTCATTCACTGTCTGTCTCTCATTCACTGTCTGTCTCTCATTCACTGTCTGTCTCTCATTCACTGTCTCTCATTCACTGTGTCTCTCATTCACTGTCTGTCTCTCTCATTCCCTGTCTGTCTCTCTCATTCCCTGTCTGTCTCTCTCATTCTTATACTCTATGATTCCCTGTCTGTCTCTCATTCCCTGTCTGTCTCTTATTCCCTGTCTGTCTCTCATTCCCTGGCTGTCTCTCATTCCCTGGCTGTCTCTCATTCCCTGGCTGTCTCTCATTCCCTGGCTTTCTCTCATTCCCTGGCTGTCTCTCATTCCCTGGTTGTCTCTCATTCCCTGGCTGTCTCTCACTCTCTGGCTGTCTCTCATTCCCTGTCTGTCTCTCATTCCCTGTCTCTTTCTCATTCCCTGTCTCTTTCTCATTCCCTGTCTCTTTCTCATTCCCTGTCTCTTTCTCATTCCCTGTCCTCTTTCTCATTCCCTGTCTCTTTCTCATTCCCTGTCTCTTTCTCATTCCCTGTCTCTCTCTCTCATTCCCCTTCACTCTCTCATTCCCCTTCTATCATTCCCCTTCTCTCATTCCCCTTCTCTCTCTCATTCGCTGTTTCTCTCTCTCATTCCCTGTTTCTCTCTCTCATTCCCTGTTTCTCTCTCTCATTCCCTGTTTCTCTCTCTCATTCCCTTTTTCTCTCTCTCATTCCCTGTTTCTCTCTCTCATTCCCTGTTTCTCTCTCTCATTCCCTGTTTCTCTCTCATTCTCTGTCTCTCTCTCTCATTCCCTGTTTCTCTCTCTCATTCCCTGTCTCTCTCATCCCCTGTCTCTCTCTCTCTCTCATTCCCTGTCTCTCTCTCTCATTCAATGTCTCTCTCTTATTCCTTGTCTGTCTCTCAATCCCTGTCTCTCTCTTATTCCCTGTTTCTCTCTCATTCCCTGTCTCTCTGTCATTCCCTGTCTCTTTCATTCCGTGTCTCTCTCATTCACTGTCTCTCTCTCTCATTCCCCTTCTCTCTCTCATTCCCCTTCTCTCTCTCATTCCCTTTCTCTCTCTCATTCCCTGTCTCTCTCTCATTCCCTGTCTCTCTCTCATTCCCTGTCTCTGTCTCCTTCCCTGTCTTTCTCTCTTTCCCTGTCTTTCTCTCTTTCCCTGTCTGTCTCTCATTCCCTGTCTGTCTCTCATTCCCTGTCTGTCTCTCATTCCCTGTCTGTCTCTCATTCCCTGTCTCTCTCTCATTCCCTGTCTCTCTCTCATTCCCTGTCTCTCTCTCATTCCCTGTCTCTCTCTCATTCCCTGTCTCTCTCTCATTCCCTTTCTCTCTCTCATTCCCTTTCTCTCTCTATCATTCCCTTTCTCTTTCTCTCATTCCCTTTCTCTCTCTCTCATTCCCTGTCTCTCTCTCTCTCATTCCCTGTCTCTCTCTCTCATTCCCTGTCTCTCTCTCTCATTCCCTGTCTCTCTCATTCCCTGTCTCTCTCTCTCATTCCCTGTCTCTCTCTCATTCCCTGTCTCTCTCTCATTCCCTGTCTCTCTCTCATTCCCTGTCTCTCTCTCATTCCCTGTCTCTCTCCCATTCCCTGTCTCTCTCTCATTCCCTGTCTCTTTCTCATTCCCTGTTTCTCTCTCTCATTCCCTGTCTCTCTCTCTCATTCCCTGTCTCTCTCTCTCATTCCCTGTCTCTCTCTCATTCAATGTCTCTTTCTCTCATTCAATGTCTCTCTCTTATTCCTTGTCTGTCTCTCAATCCCTGTCTCTCTTATTCCCTGTCTCTTTCTCTTATTCCCTGTCTCTCTCTTATTCCTTGTCTGTCTCTCATTCGCTGTCTCTCTCATTCTCTGACTTTGTCTCTCTGTCCCTGTCTCTCTCATTCCCTGTCTCTCTCTCTCATTCCCTGTCTCTCTCTCATTCCCTGTCCCTCTCTCTCATTCCCTGTCTTTCTCTTTCCCTGTCTCTCTCTCTTTAACTGTCTCTCTCTTTCCCTGTCTCTCTCTCTTTAACTGTCTCTCTCTTTCCCTGTCTCTTTCTCATTCCCTGTCTCTTTCTCATTCCCTGTCTCTTTCTCATTCCCTGTCTCTCTCTCTCATTCCCTTTCTCTCTCTCTCATTCCCTTTCTCTCTCTCTCATTCCCTTTCTCTCTCTCTCTCTCATTCCCTTTCTCTCTCTCATTCCCTGTCTCTTTCCCATTACCCGTCTCTCTCTCCCATTCCCCGTCCTACTCTCCCATTCCCCGTCCTACTCTCCCATTCCCCATCCTACTCTCCCATTCCCCGTCTCTCTCTCCCATTCCCCATCTCTCTCTCCCATTCCCCGTCTCTCTCTCCCATTCCCCGTCTCTCTCTCCCATTCCCCGTCTCTCTCTCCCATTCCCCGTCTCTCTCTCCCATGCCCCGTCTCTCTCTCCCATGCCCCGTCTCTCTCTCCATGCCCCGTCTCTCTCTCTCATTCCCCGTCTCTCTCCCATTCCCTGTCTCTCTCTCATTCCCTGTCTCTCTCTCTGATTCCCTGTCTCTCTCTCATTCAGTGTCTCTCTCTTTCATTCCCTGTCTCTCTCTCTCATTCCCTGTCTCTCTCTCATTCCCTGTCTCTCTCTCTCATTCCCTGTCTCTCTCTCTCATTCCCTGTCTCTCTCTCATTCCCCATCTCTCTCTCTCTCATTCCCCGTCTCTCTCTCTCATTCCCCGTCTCTCTCTCTCTCATACCCCGTCTCTCTCTCTCTCATTCCCTGTCTCTCTCTCATTCCTTGTCTCTCTCTCTCATTCCCTGTCTCTCTCTCATTCCCTGTCTCTCTCTCATTCCCTGTCTCTCTCTCTTTACCTGTCTCTCTCTTTCCCTGTCTCTCTCTCATTCCCCGTCTCTCTCTCTCTCATACCCCGTCTCTCTCTCTCTCATTCCCTGTCTCTCTCTCATTCCTTGTCTCTCTCTCTCATTCCCTGTCTCTCTCTCATTCCCTGTCTCTCTCTCTCATTCCCTGTCTCTCTCTCATTTCCTGTCTCTCTTTCATTTCCTGTCTCTCTCTCATTCCCCATCTCTCTCTCTCATTCCCCGTCTCTCTCTCTTATTCCCTGTCTCTCTCTCTCTCATACCCAGTCTCTCTCTCTCTCTCATTCTCTGTCTCTCTCTCTCATTCCCTGTCTCTCTCTCTCATTCCCTGTCTCTCATTCCCTGTCTCTCTCTCTCATTCCCTGTCTCTCTCTCTTTCCCTGTCTCTCTCTCTTTCCCTGTCTCTCTCATTCCCTGTCTCTCTCTCATACCCTGTCTCTCTGATTCCCTGTCTCTCTCTTATTCCCTCTCTGTCTCTCATTCCCTGTCTCTCTCTCATTCCCTGTCTCTCTCTCATTCCCTGTCTCTCTCTCTCATTCCCTGTCTCTCTCTCTCATTCCCTGTCTCTCTCTCTCATTCCCTGTCTCTCTCTCTCATTCCTTGTCTCTCTCTCATTCCCTGTCTCTCTCATTCCCTGTCTCTCTCTCATTCCCTGTCTCTCTCTCATTCCCTGTCTCTCTCTCATTCCCTGTCTCTCTCTCATTCCCTGTCTCTCTCTCATTCCATTTCTCTCTCTCTCATTCTCTTTCTCTCTCTCTCATTCCCTTTCTCTCTCTCTCATTCCCTTTCTCTCTCTCTCATTCCCTTTCTCTCTCTCATTCCCTTTCTCTCTCTCATTCCCTTTCTCTCTCTCTCATTCTCTTTCTCTCTCTCTCATTCCCTTTCTCTCTCTCTCATTCCCTTTCTCTCTCTCTCATTCCCTTTCTCTCTCTCTCATTCCTTCTCTCTCTCTCATTCCCCCTCTCTCTCTCATTCCCCGTCTCTCTCCCATTCCCCGTCTCTCTCTCCCATTCCCCGTCTCTCTCTCCCATTCCCCGTCTCTCTCCCATTCCCCGTCTCTCTCTCCCATGCCCCGTCTCTCCCTCATTCCCCGTCTCTCTCTCTCATTCCCCGTCTCTCTCATTCCCTGTCTCTCTCTCTCATTCCCTGTCTCTTTCTCTCCATCCTTCTCTCTCTCTAATTTTTTGTCTCTCTCTCATTCCCTGTATGTCTCTCTCATTCCCTGTCTCTCTCTCTCATTCCCTGTCTCTCTCTCATTCCTTGTCTCTCTCTCATTCCCTGTCTCTCTCTCATTCCCTGTCTCTCTCTCTCATTCCCTGTCTCTCTCTCATTCCCTGTCTCTCTCTCTCATTCCCTGTCTCTCTCTCTCATTCCTTGTCTCTCTCTCATTCCCTGTCTCTCTCATTCCCTGTCTCTCTCTCATTCCCTGTCTCTCTCTCATTCCCTGTCTCCCTCTCATTCCCTGTCTCTCTCTCATTCCCTGTCTCTCTCTCATTCCCTGTCTCTCTCTCATTCCATTTCTCTCTCTCTCATTCTCTTTCTCTCTCTCTCATTCCCTTTCTCTCTCTCTCATTCCCTTTCTCTCTCTCTCATTCCCTTTCTCTCTCTCTCATTCCCTGTCTCTCTCTCATTCCCTGTCTCTCTCTCATTCCCTGTCTCTCTCTCATTCCCTGTCTCTCTCTTTCATTCCCCTTCTCTCTCTCTCATTCTCCTTCTCTCTCTCATTCTCCTTCTCTCTCATTCCCCTTCTCTCTCATTCCCCTTCTCTCTCTCATTCCCCTTCTCTCTCATTCCCTGTTTCTCTCTCTTATTCCCTGTTTCTCTCTCTCATTCCCTGTTTCTCTCTCTTATTCTTTGTCTCTCTCTCTCATTCCCTGTCTCTCTCTCTCATTCCCTGTATGTCTCTCTCATTCCCTGTCTCTCTCTCTCCCCTGTCTCTCTCTCATTCCCTGTCTCTCTCTCTCATTCCCTGTCTCTCTCTCATTCCCTGTCTCTCTCTCATTCCCTGTCTCTCTCTCATTCCCTGTCTCTCTCTCATTCCCTGTCTCTCTCTCATTCCATTTCTCTCTCTCTCATTCTCTTTCTCTCTCTCTCATTCCCTTTCTCTCTCTCTTCATTCCCTTTCTCTCTCTCTCATTCCCTTTCTCTCTCTCATTCCCTTTCTCTCTCTCATTCCCTTTCTCTCTCTCTCTCATTCTCTTTCTCTCTCTCTCATTCCCTTTCTCTCTCTCTCATTCCCTTTCTCTCTCTCTCATTTCCTTTCTCTCTCTCTCATTCCTTCTCTCTCTCTCATTCCCCCTCTCTCTCCCATTCCCCGTCTCTCTCTCCCATTCCCCGTCTCTCTCTCCCATTCCCCGTCTCTCTCTCCCATTCCCCGTCTCTCTCCCATTCCCCGTCTCTCTCTCCCATTCCCCGTCTCTCTCTCCCATTCCCCGTCTCTCTCTCCCATGCCCCGTCTCTCTCTCCCATGCCCCGTCTCTCTCTCATTCCCCGTCTCTCTCTCATTCCCCGTCTCTCTCTCTCATTCTCTGTCTCTCTCTCTCATTCCCTGTCTCTCTCTCTCTCATTCCCTGTCTCTCTCTCTCATTCCCTGTCTCTCTCTCATTCCCTGTCTCTCTCTCATTCCCTGTCTCTCTCTTTCTCTGATTCCCTGTCTCTCTCTCTCATTCCCTGTCTCCCTCAATCATTCCCTGTCTCTTTCTCTCCATCCTTCTCTCTCTCTCATTTTTTGTCTCTCTCTCATTCCCTGTATGTCTCTCTCATTCCCTGTCTCTCTCTCTCATTCCCTGTCTCTCTCTCATTCCCTGTCTCTCTCTCTCATTCCCTGTCTCTCTCTCTCTCATTCCTTGTCTCTCTCTCATTCCCTGTCTCTCTCATTCCCTGTCTCTCTCTCATTCCCTTTCTCTCTCTCATTCCCTTTCTCTCTCTCATTCCCTGTCTCTCTCTCATTCCCTGTCTCTCATTCACTGTCTCTCATTCACTGTCTCTTTCTCATTCCCTTTCTCTCTCTCATTCCCTTTCTCTCTCTCTCATTCCCTGTCTCTCTCTCTCATTCCCTGTCTCTCTCTCTTTCCCTGTCTGTCTCTCATTCCCCGTCTCTCTCTCTCATTCCCTGTCTCTCTCTCTCTCTCATTCCCCGTCTCTCTCTCATTCCCCGTCTCTCTCTCATTCCCTGCCTCTCTCTCATTCCCTGTCTCTCTCTCATTCCCTGTCTCTCTCTCATTCCCTGTCTCTCTCTCATTCCCTGTCTCTCTCTTTCATTCCCCTTCTCTCTCTCTCATTCTCCTTCTCTCTCTCATTCTCCTTCTCTCTCATTCCCCTTCTCTCTCATTCCCCTTCTCTCTCTCATTCCCCTTCTCTCTCATTCCCTGTTTCTCTCTCTTATTCCCTGTTTCTCTCTCTCATTCCCTGTTTCTCTCTCTTATTCTTTGTCTCTCTCTCTCATTCCCTGTCTCTCTCTCTCATTCCCTGTATGTCTCTCTCATTCCCTGTCTCTCTCTCTCATTCCCTGTCTCTCTCTCATTCCCTGTCTCTCTCTCTCATTCCCTGTCTCTCTCTCATTCCCTGTCTCTCTCTCATTCCCTGTCTCTCTCTCATTCCCTTTCTCTCTCTCATTCCCTGTCTCTCTCTCATTCCCTGTCTCTCTCTCATTCCCTGTCTCTATCTCATTCCCTGTCTCTCATTCCCTGTCTCTCATTCCCTTTCTCTCTCTCATTCCCTTTCTCTCTCTCTCATTCCCTGTCTCTCTCTCTCATTCCCTGTCTCTCTCTCTTTCCCTGTCTGTCTCTCATTCCCCGTCTCTCTCTCTCATTCCCTGTCTCTCTCTCTCTCTCATTCCCCGTCTCTCTCTCATTCCCCGTCTCTCTCTCATTCCATTTCTCTCTCTTATTCCATGTCTCTCTCTCATTCCCTGTCTCTCTCTCATTCAGTGTCTCTCTCTTTCATTCCCTGTCTCTCTCTCTCATTCCCTGTCTCTCTCTCATTCCCTGTCTCTCTCTCTCATTCCCTGTCTCTCTCTCTCATTCCCTGTCTCTCTCTCTCATTCCCTGTCTCTCTCTCATTCCCCATCTCTCTCTCATTCCCCATCTCTCTCTCTCTCATTCCCCGTCTCTCTCTCTCATTCCCCGTCTCTCTCTCTCTCATACCCCGTCTCTCTCTCTCTCATTCCCTGTCTCTCTCTCATTCCTTGTCTCTCTCTCTCATTCCCTGTCTCTCTCTCATTCCCTGTCTCTCTCTCATTCAATGTCTCTTTCTCTCATTCAATGTCTCTCTCTTATTCCTTGTCTGTCTCTCAATCCCTGTCTCTCTTATTCCCTGTCTCTTTCTCTTATTCCCTGTCTCTCTCTTATTCCTTGTCTGTCTCTCATTCGCTGTCTCTCTCATTCTCTGACTTTGTCTCTCTGTCCCTGTCTCTCTCATTCCCTGTCTCTCTCTCTCATTCCCTGTCTCTCTCTCATTCCCTGTCCCTCTCTCTCATTCCCTGTCTCTCTCTTTCCCTGTCTCTCTCTCTTTAACTGTCTCTCTCTTTCCCTGTCTCTCTCTCTTTAACTGTCTCTCTCTTTCCCTGTCTCTTTCTCATTCCCTGTCTCTTTCTCATTCCCTGTCTCTTTCTCATTCCCTGTCTCTCTCTCTCATTCCCTTTCTCTCTCTCTCATTCCCTTTCTCTCTCTCTCATTCCCTTTCTCTCTCTCATTCCCTGTCTCTTTCCCATTACCCGTCTCTCTCTCTCCCATTCCCCGTGCTACTCTCCCATTCCCCTTCCTACTCTCCCATTCCCCGTCTCTCTCTCCCATTCCCCGTCTCTCTCTCCCATTCCCCGTCTCTCTCTCCCATTCCCCGTCTCTCTCTCCCATTCCCCGTCTCTCTCTCCCATGCCCCGTCTCTCTCTCCCATGCCCCGTCTCTCTCTCCCATGCCCCGTCTCTCTCTCCCATGCCCCGTCTCTCTCTCTCATTCCCCGTCTCTCTCTCATTCCCTGTCTCTCTCTCATTCCCTGTCTCTCTCTCTGATTCCCTTTCTCTCTCTCATTCCCTGTCTCTCTCTCATTCAGTGTCTCTCTCTTTCATTCCCTGTCTCTCTCTCTCATTCCCTGTCTCTCTCTCATTCCCTGTCTCTCTCTCTCATTCCCTGTCTCTCTCTCTCATTCCCTGTCTCTCTCTCATTCCCCATCTCTCTCTCTCTCATTCCCCGTCTCTCTCTCTCATTCCCCGTCTCTCTCTCTCTCATACCCCGTCTCTCTCTCTCTCATTCCCTGTCTCTCTCTCATTCCTTGTCTCTCTCTCTCATTCCCTGTCTCTCTCTCATTCCCTGTCTCTCTCTCATTCCCTGTCTCTCTCTCTTTACCTGTCTCTCTCTTTCCCTGTCTCTCTCTCTTTCCCTGTCTCTCTCTCTTTCCCTGTCTCTCTCTCTTTCCCTGTCTCTCTCTCTTTCCCTGTCTTCTCTCATTCCCTGTCTCTTTCTCATTCCCTGTCTCTTTCTCATTCCCTGTCTCTCTCTCTCATTCCCTTTCTCTCTCTCTCTCTCTCATTCCCTTTCTCTCTCTCTCATTCCCTTTCTCTCTCTCTCATTCCCTTTCTCTCTCTCTCATTCCCTTTCTCTCTCTCTCATTCCTTTTCTCTCTCTCTCATTCCCTTTCTCTCTCTCTCATTCCCTTTCTCTCTCTCATTCCTTCTCTCTCTCTAATTCCCCGTCTCTCTCATTCCCCGTCTCTCTCTCCCATTCCCCGTCTCTCTCTCCCATTCCCCGTCTCTCTCTCCCATGCCCCGTCTCTCTCTCCCATGCCCCGTCTCTCTCTCCCATGCCCCGTCTCTCTCTCCCATGCCCCGTCTCTCTCTCTCATTCCCCGTCTCTCTCTCCCATGCCCCGTCTCTCTCTCTCATTCCCCGTCTCTCTCTCATTCCCCGTCTCTTTCTCATTCCCTGTCTCTCTCTCATTCCCTGTCTCTCTCTCTGATTCCCTGTCTCTCTCTCATTCCCTGTCTCTCTCTCTCATTCCCTGTCTCTCTCTCTCATTCCCTGTCTCTCTCTCTCATTCCCTGTCTCTCTCATTCCATGTCTCTTTCTATCCATCCGTCTCTCGCTCTCATTTTTTGTCTCTCTCTCATTCCCTGTCTCTCTCTCTCATTCCCTGTCTCTCTCTCTCATTTCCTGTCTCTCTCTCATTCCCCATCTCTCTCTCTCATTCCCCGTCTCTCTCTCTTATTCCCTGTCTCTCTCTCTCTCATACCCCGTCTCTCTCTCTCTCTCTCATTCTCTGTCTCTCTCTCATTCCCTGTCTCTCTCTCTCATTCCCTGTCTCTCTCTCTCATTCCCTGTCTCTCTCTCTCATTCCCTGTCTCTCTCTCATTCCTTGTCTCTCTCTCATTCCCTGTCTCTCTCTCATTCCCTGTCTCTCTCTCATTCCCTTTCTCTCTCTCATTCCCTTTCTCTCTCTCATTTCCTGTCTCTCTCTCATTCCCTGTCTCTCTCTCATTCCTTGTCTCTCTCTCATTCCCTGTCTCTCTCTCATTCCCTGTTTCTTTCTCATTCCCTTTCTCTCTCTCATTCCCTTTCTCTCTCTCTCATTCCCTGTCTCTCTCTCTCATTCCCTGTCTCTCTCTTTTTCCCTGTCTGTCTCTCATTCCCCCGTCTCTCTCTCTCTCATTCCCTGTCTCTCTCTCTCTCATTCCCCGTCTCTCTCCCATTCCCCGTCTCTCTCTCCCATTCCCCGTCTCTCTCTCCCATTCCCCGTCTCTCTCTCCCATTCCCCGTCTCTCTCTCCCATGCCCCGTCTCTCTCTCATTCCCCGTCTCTCTCTCTCATTCCCCGTCTCTCTCTCTCATTCTCTGTCTCTCTCTCTCATTCCCTGTCTCTCTTTCTCATTCCCTGTCTCTCTCTCTCATTCCCTGTCTCTCTCTCTCATTCCCTGTCTCTCTCTCATTCCCTGTCTCTCTCTCATTCCCTGTCTCTCTCTCTCTCATTCCCTGTCTCTCTCTCTCATTCCCTGTCTCTCTCAATCATTCCCTGTCTCTTTCTCTCCATCCTTCTCTCTCTCTCATTTTTTGTCTCTCTCTCATTCCCTGTATGTCTCTCTCATTCCCTGTCTCTCTCTCTCATTCCCTGTCTCTCTCTCTCATTCCCTGTCTCTCTCTCTCATTCCCTGTCTCTCTCTCATTCCTTGTCTCTCTCTCATTCCCTGTCTCTCTCATTCCCTGTCTCTCTCTCATTCCCTTTCTCTCTCTCATTCCCTTTCTCTCTCTCATTCCCTGTCTCTCTCTCATTCCCTGTCTCTCATTCCCTGTCTCTCATTCCCTGTCTCTCATTCACTGTCTCTTTCTCATTCCCTTTCTCTCTCTCATTCCCTTTCTCTCTCTCTCATTCCCTGTCTCTCTCTCTCATTCCCTGTCTCTCTCTCTTTCCCTGTCTGTCTCTCATTCCCCGTCTCTCTCTCTCATTCCCCGTCTCTCTCTCATTCCCCGTCTCTCTCTCATTCCCCGTCTCTCTCTCATTCCCTGTCTCTCTCTCATTCCCTGTCTCTCTCTCATTCCCTGTCTCTCTCTCATTCCCTGTCTCTCTCCCATTCCCTGTCTCTCTCTTATTCCCTGTCTCTTTCTCATTCCCTGTCTCTCTCTCATTCCCTGTCTCTCTTTCATTCCCCTTCTCTCTCATTCTCCTTCTCTCTCTCATTCTCCTTCTCTCTCATTCCCCTTCTCTCTCATTCCCCTTCTCTCTCTCATTCCCCTTCTCTCTCATTCCCTGTTTCTCTCTCTTATTCCCTGTTTCTCTCTCTCATTCCCTGTTTCTCTCTCTTATTCTTTGTCTCTCTCTCTCATTCCCTGTATGTCTCTCTCATTCCCTGTCTCTCTCTAACATTCCCTGTCTCTCTCTCATTCCCTGTCTCTCTCTCTCATTCCCTGTCTCTCTCTCATTCCCTGTCTCTCTCTCATTCCCTGTCTCTCTCTCATTCCCTGTCTCTCTCTCATTCCCTTTCTCTCTCTCATTCCCTGTCTCTCTCTCATTCCCTGTCTCTATCTCATTCCCTGTCTCTCATTCCCTGTCTCTCATTCCCTGTCTCTTTCTCATTCCCTTTCTTTCTCTCATTCCCTTTCTCTCTCTCTCATTCCCTGTCTCTCTCTCTCATTCCCTGTCTCTCTCTCTTTCCCTGTCTGTCTCTCATTCCCCGTCTCTCTCTCTCATTCCCTGTCTCTCTCTCATTCCCCGTCTCTCTCTCATTCCCCGTCTCTCTCTCATTCCATGTCTCTCTCTCATTCCCTGTCTCTCTCTCATTCCCTGTCTCTCTCTCATTCCCTGTCTCTCTCTCATTCCCTGTCTCTCTCTCATTCCCTGTCTCTCTCTCATTCCCTGTCTCTCTCCCATTCCCTGTCTCTCTCTCATTCCCTGTCTCTTTCTCATTCCCTGTCTCTCTCTCATTCCCTGTCTCTTTCTCATTCCCTGTCTCTCTCTCATTCCCTGTCTCTCTCTTTCATTCCCCTTCTCTCTCTCTCATTCTCCTTCTCTCTCTCATTCCCCCTCTCTCTCATTCCCTGTTTCTCTCTCTTATTCCCTGTTTCTCTCTCTCATTCCCTGTTTCTCTCTCTTATTCTTTGTCTCTCTCTCTCATTCCCTGTCTCTCTCTCTCATTCCCTGTATGTCTCTCTCATTCCCTGTATGTCAAATTCAAATTCAAATTCAAATATGCTTTATTGGCAGGACCAAAATACAATTAGTGTTGCCAAAGCAAGAGAAATACAGTAAGTGTGGTGGGAGGGGATCAGGGTTATGGGGAGTTGGGGGGCACAATTTGGGCTCTGACAGTCCATTTAGGGGTCTTAGGTTCCCCTCAGCTTATGACATGTGGTGACATATTGGGCGGCGATCTCCACCATTGATTCCTCTTCCCCCAGTAGGAAGCGGAGTTTCATGTCCTCATCCATGGATGGAAAGCTTGGGCTATGGGTGGTAAATTTCTGGAAGTGGGAGCCCCTCACTGCTGAGTATTTGTCACAGTGCAGTAGGAAATGCGTCTCGTCCTCCAGAGCCCCCTGCTGGCAGTGCTGGCACAGTCTGTTCTCTCGCGGCTTGTATGTCTGTCGGTGCCGCCCTGTTTCCACCTCTAGGCTGTGGGCACTCAGTCTGTACAGGCTCAGGGTCTGCCTGTCTTTGGGGTGGCGTAGCCTTTCCAGATATGGGGCCAGAGTGTAGTCCCTCCGCAGTGACCGGTAGATGGTGAGTTTCTGGGAGTTCTCTAATTCACTTTTCCAGTCCTCTATGTATTGCATCTTGCAGCTCTCAGAGATCTCTTTTATTTGGGCTTTTGTCAGGGTGTGTTGCTGACTTTGGCTGCCGGGGTTCCTGGCTTGCTCTGGGCTCCGGCTCAGCAGGGCTTTATGATGGTAGGAGCTGGGGTTGCTGTTCTGTATGTGTGCCTGGTGTGATAGCGCCCTCTTGTGTATAGTGAACCATAAGGGGAATCGGCCCAGCTCTGCCCTACAGGCTATGTTTGAGGTGCTGCGATGGACTTGGAGGAGATATTTACAGAACTCCATTGTGGAAGACTTCGGTAGGGCTGGAATCCCACTTTGTGTGGTCTGGGTAGGTCACTGGGCCCCATACCTCGCTGCCATATAGCAGTATAGGGGTGATGACGCTGTCAAATATCTTGAGCCAGACTCTCACAGGTGGTTTGAGGTGGTACAGTTGTCTTCTGATGGCATAGAAGGTTCTGCATGCTTTTCCTTTCAGGGCTTCTGCTGCTTGCTTGAGGCTCCCGTTATTGCTTAGCTCCAGACCGAGGTAGGTGTAGCTGCTGGTGTTCTCCAGCGTGGAGCCATTTAATGTGAAGGAGGGAGTGTTTATTTTGTTCTGGTTCCTCTTCTGAAACACCATGACTTTGGTCTTCTTTTGGTTGATGGGAAGCGCCCATGTGGTGCTGAATGTTTCCAGTACTGCCAGGCTATCTTGGAGGCCTCTTTCAATTGGGGAGAGTAGCAGGAGGTCATCTGCGTACAGCAGGAACTTCACCTCTCGGTCATGCAGACTGAGGCCTGGAGTGGGGGAGGACTCTAGAGCTGTTGCTAGTCCATTTATATAGATGTTGAATAGAGTTGGACTCAGGCTGCAGCCCTGTCTGACCCCACGGCCCTGTCGGAAGAAAGCCGTCCTCTTTCCGTTCACCTTCACGCTGCACCGGTTCTCAGTGTATGAGCTCTTGATCACGTCGTAGGTCCTGCCACCTATTCCGCTCTCCAGGAGTTTCAGGAACAGGCCTGGATGCCACACTGAGTCAAAGGCCTTTTTGAAGTCCACGAAACATGCAAATATTTTCCCCTGTTTTTTGATGAGGCTTTGCAGGGTGTAAATGTGGTCCGTGGTGCGGTGGTTTGGCATGAACCCAGCTTGGCTTCTGCTGAGGACGTCACCCTGGGTGAGGAAGGCGATAATCCTTTTATTAATGATGCTGTTAAACAGTTTTCCCAGAATGCTGTTGACACAGATCCCTCTGTAGTTTGCTGGGTCATATCGGTCTCCATCCTTGTAGATGGGCGTTATGAGACCTTGATTCCAGCTTTGAGGGAAGTAGCCGGCACTCAGGACGTGGGTGAATAGTTTAGCCAGTGCTGCATGTATTTCTGGGGAACTGTATTTGATCATCTCTGGCAGGATGCCGTCACTGCCCGCGGCCTTCTTAGATTTTAGCAGTTTGATTCTGTCTTTTATTTCCAGCACACTGATTGGTATGTCCAGAGGATTTTGAAAGTCCTTGATTGTCTCCTCCATGTCCCTCAGTTTAGTCATTAGATGCTCTTGTTCTGGGGTTAGGTCGTCTTCTGGGATATTCTTGTAGAGGCCCTTGAAGTAGCTGTGCCAGATGTTGCCATTTTGAATGTGGAGGGTTCTTTGCTTGGGACTTGTACCGATATGGCTCCATGTCTCCCAGAATGAGTTATCCTGGAGGGAGTCTTCGAGCTGCTGCAGTTTGTGGGAGATGTACTTTTGTTTTTTCTCCTTGAGGGTTCGCTTGTATTGCCTCTGTAGGGTGTCATGGACCACTCTTAGCTCCTTGTTGTCCGGGTCTCTGTGTTTTTGATTTGAGGCTATCCTTAGGGAGTTGCGCAGTGTCTTGCATTCTTTATCAAACCATTTTTGGCCTTGTTTATTTGTAGGTCTCTTGGAGTTGGTCCTTCTGAGGCCTGCTAGCTCTGCATGGTATATAGGATGTTATTAAAGTCGTTTACTGCCAGGTTGACCCCTTGCTGGTTTGATGTATAGGGTTTTGTGTGAAAGTTTACAAGCAGCTCTTTAATCTCTGTTCTGTTGGTCGTGTTGGTGTATTCAATGGCTAACTGTTTGGACCACTTGAAGGATGGTGGCAAATTGTGGAGACCGCTCAAGTGGGGCTTTTGTGTGGGTGACTTGTCCGTGGATCTCAGGTACAGCAGTGTCTGGTTGTGGTCTGACATGTGGGTGTCGGGGGTGACTATGAAGGCATTCATGTTTGCTGGGTCTATGTCTGTTATGGCATAATCCACTACACTACTGCCCATGTGGGAGTTTAGTGTAAATCTCCCTAATGAGTCACCCCTGGTGCGTCCGTTCAGTATATGCAGCCCCAAGCTCCGGCACAGGTTCAGCAGTTTTCTGCCGCTTTTATTCACCACTCTGTCATAGCTGTTTCTTGTTGTCTGTACTGAGTCTCTGTAGAAGGGCTCATCTCCCAGGACGTATGCGTTTCCGTCAGGTGACAGGTAGTCCTTCTCTGTACCTGTCCTGGCGTTCAGGTCTCCACAGATGAGCACCTTACCTTTGGACTGGAATTGGGCAGCCTCCCTCTGAAGTTCCTCGTAGATGTCCGGCTTATAGTATGGGGATTCTGATGGAGGGATGTAGGCTGCGCAGAGGTAGATGTCCTGCTGAGAGGTGAGGATGGAGCTGCTTATCTGCATCCAGATATGGCTTTCTCCTCTTTTTATTGCCTTGATATGTTCTTGGATCTCCTCCTTGTACCATATTAGTATGCCCCCTGAGCAGCGGCCATGTTTGGTGTTCTTGTTTTTCTGGGCGGAGACAGAAAATTCCTTGTATCCCATGGGTGCGAGAGATTCCTCCTCTGCCCGGGCCCATGTCTCCAGGAGGATCTGGATGTCAATGTTCTTTAGCCTTTGTTTGAAGTCTGGGTCATTTGTCTTGGACCCAAAAGCTGAGGCATTCAATCCTTGAATGTTCCAGCTGCTGATAACTAAGGATGTCATATTTAGTTGATATACCTTATAATGAGGAAGGATAGATTTTCTCTCATTCCCTGTCTCTCTCTCTCATTCCCTGTCTCTCTCTCATTCCCTGTCTCTCTCTCTCATTACCTGTCTCTCTCTCTCATTCCCTGTCTCTCTCTCATTCCCTGTCTCTCTCTCATTCCCTGTCTCTCTCTCATTCCCTTTCTCTCTCTCATTCCCTGTCTCTATCTCATTCCCTGTCTCTATCTCATTCCCTGTCTCTCATTCCCTGTCTCTTTCTCATTCCCTTTCTCTCTCTCATTCCCTTTCTCTCTCTCTCATTCCCTGTCTCTCTCTCTCATTCCCTGTCTCTCTCTCTTTCCTTGTCTGTCTCTCATTCCCCGTCTCTCTCTCTCATTCCCTGTCTCTCTCTCTCTCTCATTCCCCGTCTCTCTCTCATTCCCCGTCTCTCTCTCATTCCATGTCTCTCTCATTCCCTGTCTCTCTCTCATTCCCTGTCTCTCTCTCTTTCCTTGTCTGTCTCTCATTCCCCATCTCTCTCTCTCATTCCCTGTCTCTCTCTCTCTCTCTCTCATTCCCCGTCTCTCTCTCATTCCCCGTCTCTCTCTCATTCCATGTCTCTCTCATTCCCTGTCTCTCTCTCATTCCCTGTCTCTCTCTCATTCCCTGTCTCTCTCTCATTCCCTGTCTCTCTCTCATTCCCTGTCTCTCTCTCATTCCCTGTCTCTCTCTCATTCCCTGTCTCTCTCTCATTCCCTGTCTCTCTCTCATTCCCTGTCTCTCTCTCATTCCCTGTCTCTCTCTCTCTCATTCCCTGTCTCTCTCTCATTCCCTGTCTCTCTCTCTCTCATTCCCTGTCTCTCTCTCATTCCCTGTCTCTCTCCCATTCCCTGTCTCTCTCCCATTCCCTGTCTCTCTCTCATTCCCTGTCTCTCTCTTTCATTCCCCTTCTCTCTCATTCTCCTTCTCTCTCTCATTCTCCTTCTCTCTCATTCCCCTTCTCTCTCATTCCCATTCTCTCTCTCATTCCCCCTCTCTCTCATTCCCTGTTTCTCTCTCTTATTCCCTGTCTCTCTCTCTCATTCCCTGTCTCTCTCTCTCATTCCCTGTCTCTCTCTCATTCAATGTCTCTCTCTCTCATTCAATGTCTCTCTCTTATTCCTTGTCTGTCTCTCAATCCCTGTCTCTCTTATTCCCTGTCTCTCTCTCTCTCTCATTCCCTGTCTCTCTCTCATTCAATGTCTCTCTCTTATTCCTTGTCTGTCTCTCATTCCCTGTCTCTCTCATTCCCTGTCTCTCTCTCTCATTCCCTGTCTCTCTCTCATTCCCTGTCTCTCTCTCTCATTCCCTGTCTCTCTCTTTCCCTGTCTCTCTCTCTTTCCCTGTCTCTCTCTTTCCCTGTCTCTCTCTAATTCCCTGTCTCTTTCTCATTCCCTGTCTCTTTCTCATTCCCTTTCTCTCTCTCTCTCCTTCCCTTTCTCTCTCTCTCTCCTTCCCTTTCTCTCTCATTCCCTTTCTCTCTCTCTCTCATTCCCTGTCTCTCTCTCTCTTTCCCTGTCTCTCTCTTTCCCTGTCTCTCTCTTTCCCTGTCAAATTCAAATTCAAATTCAAATTCAAATATGCTTTATTGGCAGGACCAAAATACAATTAGTGTTGCCAAAGCAAGAGAAAGACAGTAAGTGTGGGTGGGAGGGGATCAGGGTTATGGGGAGTTGGGGGGCACAATTTGGGCTCTGACAGTCCATTTAGGGGTCTTAGGTTCCCCTCAGTTTATGACATGTGGTGACATATTGGGCGGCGATCTCCACCATTGATTCCTCTTCCCCAGTAGGAAGCGGAGTTTCATGTCCTCATCCATGGATGGAAAGCCCGGGCTATGGGTGGTAAATTTCTGGAAGTGGGAGCCCCTCACTGCTGAGTATTTGTCTCTCTCTCTTTCCCTGTCTCTCTCTCATTCCCTGTGTCTCTCATTCCCTGTCTCTCTCTCATTCCCTGTCTCTCTCATTCCCTGTCTCTCTGTTATTCCCTGTCTGTCTCTCATTCCCTGTCTCTCTCTCATTCCCTGTCTCTCTCTCATTCCCTGTCTCTCTCTTATTCCTTTCTCTCTCTCTCATTCTCTTTCTCTCTCTCTCATTCCGTTTCTCTCTCTCTCATCCCCTTTCTCTCTCTCTCATTCCCTTTCTCTCTCTCATTCCCTTTCTCTCTCTCTCATTCATTCCCTTTCTCTCTCTCTCATTCCCTTTCTCTCTCTCTCTCATTCTCTTTCTCTCTCTCTCATTCCCTTTCTCTCTCTCTCATTCCCTTTCTCTCTCTCTCATTCCCTTTCTCTCTCTCTCATTCCCTTTCTCTCTCTCTCTCATTCCTTCTCTCTCTCTCATTCCTTCTCTCTCTCTCTCATTCCCCCTCTCTCTCTCATTCCCCGTCTTTCTCTCCCATTCCCCGTCTCTCTCTCCCATTCCCCGTCTCTCTCTCCCATTCCCCGTCTCTCTCTCCCATTCCCCGTCTCTCTCTCCCATTCCCCGTCTCTCTCTCCCATTTCCCGTCTCTCTCTCCCATGCCCCGTCTCTCTCTCATTCCCCGTCTCTCTCTCTCATTCCCTGTCTCTCTCTCTCATTCCCTGTCTCTCTCTCTCTCATTCCCTGTCTCTGTCTCTCATTCCCTGTCTCCCTCTCATTCCCTGTCTCTCTCATTCATGTCTCTTTCTCTCCATCCTTCTCTCTCTCTCTCATTTTTTGTCTCTCTCTCATTCCCTGTATGTCTCTCTCATTCCCTGTCTCTCTCTCTCATTCCCTGTCTCTCTCTCTCATTCCCTGTCTCTCTCTCTCATTCCCTGTCTCTCTCTCATTCCCTGTCTCTCTCTCTCATTCCCTGTCTCTCTCTCTCATTCCCTGTCTCTCTCTCTCATTCCCTGTCTCTCTCTCTCATTCCCTGTCTCTCTCTCATTCCCTTTCTCTCTCTCATTCCCTGTCTCTCTCTCATTCCCTGTCTCTCATTCCCTGTTTCTTTCTCATTCCCTTTCTCTCTCTCATTCCCTTTCTCTCTCTCTCATTCCCTGTCTCTCTATCTCATTCCCTGTCTCTCTCTCTTTCCCTGTCTGTCTCTCATTCCCCGTCTCTCTCTCTCATTCCCTGTCTCTCTCTCTCATTCCCCGTCTCTCTCTCATTCCCCGTCTCTCTCTCATTCCCTGTCTCTCTCTCATTCCCTGTCTCTCTCTCATTCCCTGTCTCTCTCCCATTCCCTGTCTCTCTCCCATTCCCTGTCTCTCTCTCATTCCCTGTCTCTTTCTCATTCCCTGTCTCTCTTTCATTCCCCTTCTCTCTCATTCTCCTTCTCTCTCTCATTCTCCTTCTCTCTCATTCCCCTTCTCTCTCATTCCCCTTCTCTCTCATTCCCCTTCTCTCTCTCATTCCCCTTCTCTCTCATTCCCTGTTTCTCTCTCTTATTCCCTGTTTCTCTCTCTCATTCCCTGTTTCTCTCACTTATTCCCTGTCTCTCTCTCTCATTCCCTGTCTCTCTCTCTCATTCCCTGTCTCTCTCTCATTCAATGTCTCTCTTTCTCATTCAATGTCTCTCTCTTATTCCTTGTCTGTCTCTCAATCCCTGTCTCTCTTATTCCCTGTCTCTCTCTCTCTCATTCCCTGTCTCTCTCTCTCATTCAATGTCTCTCTCTTATTCCTTGTCTGTCTCTCATTCCCTGTCTCTCTCATTCTCTGACTTTGTCTCTCATTCCCTGTCTCTCTCATTCCCCGTCTCTCTCTCATTCCCTGTCTCTCTCTCTCATTCCCTGTCTCTCTCTTTCCCTGTCTCTCTCTAATTCCCTGTCTCTTTCTCATTCCCTGTCTCTTTCTCATTCCCTGTCTCTTTCTCATTCCCTGTCTCTCTCTCCCATTCCCTTTTTCTCTCTCTCATTCCCTTTCTCTCTCTCTCATTCCCTTTCTCTCTCTCTCATTTCCTTTCTCTCTCATTCCCTTTCTCTCTCTCTCTCATTCCCTGTCTCTCTCTCATTCCCTGTCTCTCTCTCATTCCCTGTCTCTCTCTCATTCCCTGTCTCTCTCTCATTCCCTGTCTCTCTCTCATTCCCTGTCTTTGTCTCTCTCATTCTCTGTCTTTGTCTCTCTCATTCCTTGTCTCTCTCATTCCCTGTCTCTCTCTCATTCCCTGTCTCTGTCTCTCTCATTTTTTGTCTCTCTCTCATTCCCTGTATGTCCCTCTCATTCCCTGTATGTCCCTCTTATTCCTTGTTTGTCTCTCTCATTCCCTGTCTCTCTCTCATTCCCTGTCTCTCTCTCATTCCCTGTCTCTCTCTCATTCCCTGTCTCTCAATCCCTGTCTCTCTCTCATTCCCTGTCTCTCTCTTACTCCCTGTCTCTCTCTTACTCCCTGTCTCTCTCAATCTCTTTCTTTGTCTCTTATTCCTTGTCTCTCTCATTCCTTGTCTATCTCTCATTCCATGTCTCTTTCTCTCCATGCTTGTCTCTCTCTCATTCTTTGTCTCTCTCTCATTCTCTGTCTGTCTCTTTCATTCCCTGTTTGTCTCTTTCATTCCTTGTCTCTCTCTCATTCCCTGTCTCTCTGTCTCTCTCATTCCCTGTATGTCTCTCTCATTCCTTGTTTGTCTCTCTCATTCCCTGTCTCTCTTATTCTCTGTCTGTCTCTCTCATTCCCTTTCTCTCTCTCATTCCCTGTTTGTCTCTCTTATTTCTTGTCTCTCTCATTCCCTTTCTCTCTCTCATTCCCAGCCTCTCTCTCATTGCCTGTCTCTTTCTCATTCCCTGTCTCTCTCATTCCCTGTCTCTCTCTCTCATTCCCTGTCTCTCTCTCTCATTCCCTTTCTCTCTCTCTCTCATTCCCTGTCTCTCTCTCATTCCCTGTCTCTCTCTCATTCCCTGTCTCTCTCTTATTCCCTGTCTCTCATTCCTTGTCTCTCCCCCTCATTCCCTGTCTCTCTCTATATCCATGTATGCCTGTCTCTCATTCCCTGTCTATTCCTCATTCTGTCTTTGTCTCTCTATTTCCTTGTCTCTCCCTCATTCCCTGACTGTCACTCTCTCTCTCATTCCCTGTCTCTCTCTTATTCCCTGTCTCTCTCTCATTCCCTGTCTCTGGCTCTTTCATTTTCTGTCGCTCTCTCAGTCCCTGTTTCTCTCTCTCTCATTCCCTGTCTCTCATTCCCTGTCTCTCTCTCATTCCCTGTCGGTCTCTCATTCCCTGCCTGTCTCATTCCCTGCCTGTCTCATTCCCTGCCGTTCTCTTATTCCTTGTCTGTCTCTCATTCACTGTCTGTCTCTCATTCACTGTCTGTCTCTCATTCACTGTCTGTCTCTCATTCACTGTCTGTCTCTCATTCACTGTCTGTCTCTCATTCACTGTCTGTCTCTCATTCACTGTCTGTCTCTCATTCACTGTCTGTCTCTCTCATTCCCATACTCTCTGATTCCCTGTCTGTCTCTTATTCCCTGTCTGTCTCTCATTCCCTGGCTGTCTCTCATTCCCTGGCTGTCTCTCATTCCCTGGCTGTCTCTCATTCCCTGGCTGTCTCTCATTCCCTGGCGGTCTCTCATTCCTTGGCTGTCTCTTATTCCCTGGCTGTCTCTCATTCCCTGTCTCTTTCTCATTCCCTGTCTCTTTCTCATTCCCTGTCTCTTTCTCATTCCCTGTCTCTTTCTCTGTCTCTTTCTCATTCCCTGTCTCTCTCTCTCATTCCCCTTCTCTCTCTCATTCCCCTTCTCTCTCATTCCCCTTCTCTCTCTCATTCCCTGTTTCTCTCTCTCATTTTCTGTTTCTCTCTCTCATTCCCTGTCTCTCTCTCTCATTCCCTTTCTCTCTCTCTCATTCCCTGTCTCTCTCTCTCTCATTCCCTGTCTCTCTCTCTCTCATTCCCTGTCTCTCTCTCTCATTCCCTGTCTCTCTCTCTCTCATTCCCTGTCTCTCTCTCTCTCATTCCCTGTCTCTCTCTCTCATTCAATGTCTCTCTCTTATTCCTTGTCTGTCTCTCAATCCCTGTCTCTCTCTTATTCCCTGTCTCTCTCTCATTCCCTGTCTCTCTGTGATTCCCTGTCTCTTTCATTCCGTGTCTCTCTCTCATTCCCCTTCTCTCTTTCCCCTTCTCTCTCTCATTCCCCTTCTCTTTCATTCCCTGTCTCTCTCTCATTCGTTGTTTCTCTCTGTCATTCCCTGTCTCTCTCTCTCATTCCCTGTCTCTCTCTCTCTCATTCCCTGTCTCTCTCATTCCCTGTCTCTCTCATTCCCTGTCGGTCTCTCATTCCCTGTCGGTCTCTCATTCCCTGCCTGTCTCATTCCCTGCCTTTCTCATTCCCTGCCTGTCTCTTATTCCTTGTCTGTCTCTCATTCACTGTCTGTCTCTCATTCACTGTCTGTCTCTCATTCACTGTCTGTCTCTCATTCCCTGTCTGTCTCTCATTCCCTGGCTGTCTCTCATTCCCTGGCTGTCTCTCATTCCCTGGCTGTCTCTCATTCCCTGGCTGTCTCTCATTCCCTGGCTGTCTCTCATTCCCTGGCTGTCTCTCATTCCTTGGCTGTCTCTCATTCCCTGGCTGTCTCTCATTCCCTGTCTCTTTCTCATTCCCTGTCTCTTTCTCATTCCCTGTCTCTTTCTCATTCCCTGTCTCTTTCTCATTCCCTGTCTCTTTCTCATTCCTTGTCTCTTTCTCATTCCCTGTCTCTCTCTCATTCCCCTTCTCTCTCTCATTCCCTGTTTCTCTCTCTCATTCCCTGTTTCTCTCTCTCATTCCTTGTCTCTCCCCCTCATTCCCTGTCTCTCTCTAATTCCATGTATGCCTGTCTCTCATTCCCTGTCTCTTCCTCATTCTGTCTTTGTCTCTCTATTTCCTTGTCTCTCCCTCATTCCCTGACTGTCTCTCTCTCTCATTCCCTGTCTCTCTCTTATTCCCTGTCTCTCTCTCATTCCCTGTCTCTGGCTCTCTCATTTTCTGTCGCTCTCTCAGTCCCTGTTTCTCTCTCTCTCATTCCCTGTGTCTCATTCCCTGTCTCTCTCTCATTCCCTGTCTGTCTCTCATTCCTGTCTCTCTCTCATTCCCTGTCTCTCTCATGCCCTGTCTCTCTCATTCCCTGTCTCTCTCATTCCCTGTCTCTCTCATTCCCTGTCTCTCTCATTCCCTGTCGGTCTCTCATTCCCTGCCTGTCTCATTCCCTGCCTGTCTCATTCCCTGCCGTTCTCTTATTCCTTGTCTGTCTCTCATTCACTGTCTGTCTCTCATTCACTGTCTGTCTCTCATTCACGGTCTGTCTCTCATTCACTGTCTGTCTCTCATTCACTGTCTGTCTCTCATTCACTGTCTGTCTCTCATTCACTGTCTGTCTCTCATTCACTGTCTGTCTCTCATTCACTGTCTGTCTCTCATTCCCTGTCTGTCTCTCATTCCCTGTCTGTCTCTCTCATTCCCATACTCTCTGATTCCCTGTCTGTCTCTTATTCCCTGGCTGTCTCTCATTCCCTGGCTGTCTCTCATTCCCTGGCTGTCTCTCATTCCCTGGCTGTCTCTCATTCCCTGTCTCTTTCTCATTTCCTGTCTCTTTCTCATTCCCTGTCTCTTTCTCATTCCCTGTCTCTTTCTTATTCCCTGTCTCTTTCTCATTCCCTGTCTCTCTCTCTCATTCCCCTTCTCTCTCTCATTCCCCTTCTCTCTCTCATTCCCCTTCTCTCTCTCATTCCCCTTCTCTCTCATACCCCTTCTCTCTCTCATTCCCCTTCTCTCTCTCATTCCCTGTTTCTCTCTCTCATTCCCTGTTTCTCTCTCATTCCCTGTTTCTCTCTCTCATTTTCTGTTTCTCTCTCTCATTCCCTGTTTCTCTCTCTCATTCCCTGTCTCTCTCTCTCATTCCCTGTCTCTCTCTCTCATTCCCTGTCTCTCTCTCTCATTCCCTGTCTCTCTCTCTCTCATTCCCTGTCTCTCTCTCTCATTCCCTGTCTCTCTCTCTCATTCAATGTCTCTCTCTTATTCCTTGTCTGTCTCTCAATCCCTGTCTCTCTCTTATTCCCTGTCTCTCTCTCATTCCCTGTCTCTCTGTCATTCCCTGTCTCTTTCATTCCGTGTCTCTCTCATTCACTGTCTCTCTCTCTCATTCCCCTTCTCTCTCTCATTCCCTGTCTCTCTCTCATTCGTTGTTTCTCTCTGTCATTCCCTGTCTCTCTCTCTCATTCCCTGTCTCTCTCATTCCCTGTCTCTCTCATTCCCTGTCGGTCTCTCATTCCCTGCCTGTCTCATTCCCTGCCTGTCTCATTCCCTGTCTCTTATTCCTTGTCTGTCTCTCATTCACTGTCTGTCTTTCATTCACTGTCTGTCTCTCATTCACTGTCTGTCTCTCATTCACTGTCTGTCTCTCATTCAGTGTCTGTCTCTCATTCCCTGTCTGTCTCTCATTCCCTGTCTGTCTCTCTCATTCCCATACTCTCTGATTCCCTGGCTGTCTCTGATTCCCTGGCTGTCTCTCATTCCCTGGCTGTCTCTCATTCCCTGGCTGTCTCTCATTCCCTGGCTGTCTCTCATTCCCTGGCTGTCTCTCATTCCTTGGCTGTCTCTTATTCCCTGGCTGTCTCTCATTCCCTGTCTCTTTCTCATTCCCTGTCTCTTTCTCATTCCCTGTCTCTTTCTCATTCCCTGTCTTTTTCTCATTCCCTGTCTCTCTCTCATTCCCCTTCTCTCTCTCATTCCCCTTCTCTTTCATTCCCCTTCTCTCTCATTCCCCTTCTCTCTCTCATTCCCATACTCTCTGATTCCCTGGCTGTCTCTCATTCCCTGCCTGTCTCTTATTCCTTGTCTGTCTCTCATTCACTGTCTGTCTCTCATTCACTGTCTGTCTCTCATTCACTGTCTGTCTCTCATTCACTGTCTGTCTCTCATTCACTGTCTGTCTCTCATTCACTGTCTGTCTCTCATTCACTGTCTGTCTCTCATTCACTGTCTGTCTCTCATTCACTGTCTGTCTCTCATTCACTGTCTGTCTCTCTCATTCTTATACTCTCTGATTCCCTGTCTGTCTCTCATTCCCTGTCTGTCTCTCTCTCATTCCCTAACTGTCTCTCATTCCCTGGCTGTCTCTCATTCCCTGGCTGTCTCTCATTCCCTGGCTGTCTCTCATTTCCTGGCTGTCTCTCATTCCTTGGTTGTCTCTTATTCCCTGGTTGTCTCTCATTCTCTGTCTCTTTCTCATTCCCTGTCTCTTTCTCATTCCCTGTCTCTTTCTCATTCCCTGTCTCTTTCTCATTCCCTGTCTCTTTCTCATTCCCTGTCTCTTTCTCATTCCCTGTCTCTTTCTCATTCCCCTTCTCTCTCTCATTCCCCTTCTCTCTCTCATTCGCTGTTTCTCTCTCTCATTCCCTGTTTCTCTCTCTCATTCCCTATTTCTCTCTCTCATTCCCTGTTTCTCTCTCTCATTCCCTGTTTCCCCCTCTCATTCCCTGTTTCTCTCTCTCATTCCCTGTTTCTCTCTCTCATTCCCTGTCTCTCTCTCTCATTCCCTGTCTCTCTCTCTCATTCCCTGTCTCTCTCTCTCATTCCCTGTCTCTCTCTCTCTCTCTCATTCCCTGTCTCTCTCTCTCATTCAATGTCTCTCTCTCATTCCCCTTCTCACTTTCCCCTTCTCTCTCTCATTCCCCTTCTCTCTCTCATTCCCTGTCTCTTTCATTCCGTGTCTCTCTCATTCACTGTCTCTCTCTCATTCCCCTTCTCACTTTCCCCTTCTCTCTCTCATTCCCCTTCTCTCTCTCATTCCCTGTCTCTCGCTCATTCGTTGTTTTTCTCTGTCATTCCCTGTCTCTCTCTCTCATTCCCTGTCTCTCTCATTCCCTGTCTCTCTCTTATTCCTTGTCTGTCTCTCATTCCCTGTCTCTCTCATTCTCTGACTTTGTCTCTCATTCCCTGTCTCTCTCATTCCCTGTCTCTCTCTCTCTCTCTCTTTCCCTGTCTCTCTCTTTCCCTGTCTCTCTCTTTCCCTGTCTCTCTCTTTCCCTGTCTCTCTCTTTCCCTGTCTCTCTTTCCCTGTCTCTCTCTTTCCCTGTCTATCTCTTTCCCTGTCTATCTCTCATTCCCTATCTCTCTCTCATTCCCTGTCTCTCTCTCATTCCCTGTCTCTCTCTCATTCCCTGTCTCTCTCTCATTCCCTGTCTCTTTCTCCTTCCCTGTCTCTGTCTCCTTCCCTGTCTTTCTCTCTTTCCCTGTCTCTCTCTCATTCCCTGTCTCTCTCTCATTCCCTTTCTCTCTCTCTCATTCCCTTTCTCTCTCTCTCATTCCCTTTCTCTCTCTCTCATTCCCTTTCTCTCTCTCATTCCCTTTCTCTCTTTCTCATTCCCTTTCTCTCTCTCATTCCCTTTCTCTCTCTCTCATTCCCTTTCTCTCTCTCTCATTCCCTTTCTCTCTCTCTCATTCCCTTTCTCTCTCTCTCATTCCCTTTCTCTCTCTCAATCCCCGTCTCTCTCTCTCATTCCCTGTCTCTCTCATTCCCTGTCTCTCTCTCATTCCTTGTCTCTCTCTCATTCCCTGTCTCTCTCTCTCATTCCCTGTCTCTCTCTCTCATTCCCTGTCTCTCTCTCATTCCCTGTCTCTCTCTCATTCCCTGTCTCTCTCTCATTCCCTGTCTCTCTCTCATTCCCTGTCTCTCTCTCATTCCCTGTCTCATTTCCTGTCTCTCATTCCCTGTCTCTCATTCCCTGTCTCTCATTCCCTGTCTCTCTTTCATTCCCTGTATGTCTCTCTCATTCCCTGTATGTATCTCTCATTCCCTGTATGTATCTCTCATTCCCTGTATGTCTCTCTCATTCCCTGTCTCTCTCTCATTCCCTGTCTCTCTCTCATTCCCTGTCTCTCTCTCATTCCCTGTCTCTCTCTCATTCCCTGTCTCTCTCTCATTCCCTGTCTCTCTCTCATTCCCTGTCTCTCTCTCATTCCCTGTCTCTCTCTCATTCCCTGTCTCTCTCTCATTCCCTGTCTCTCTCTCATTCCCTGTCTCTCTCTCATTCCCTGTCTCTCTCTCATTCCCTGTCTCTCATTCCCTGTCTCTTTCTCATTCCCTTTCTCTCTCTCATTCCCTTTCTCACTCTCTCATTCCCTTTCTCTCTCTCTCATTCCCTGTCTCTCTCTCTTTCCCTGTCTGTCTCTCTTTCCCCGTCTCTCTCTCTCATTCCCTGTCTCTCTCTCATTCCCTGTCTCTCTCTCATTCCCTGTCTCTCTCTCATTCCCTGTCTCTCTCTCATTCCCTGTCTCTCTCTCATTCCCTGTCTCTCTCTCACTCCCTGTCTCTCTCTCACTCCCTGTCTCTCTCTCATTCCCTGTGTCTCTCTCATTCCCTGTCTCTCTCTCATTCCCTGTCTCTCTCTCATTCCCTGTCTCTTTCTTATTCCCTGTCTCTTTCTCATTCCCTGTCTCTTTCTCATTCCCTGTCTCTCTCTCATTCCCCTTCTCTCTCTCTCATTCCCCTTCTCTCTCTCATTCCCCTTCTCTCTCATTCCCCTTCTCTCTCATTCCCCTTCTGTCTCATTCCCTGTTTCTCTCTCTCATTCCCTGTCTCTCTCTCTCATTCCCTGTTTCTCTCTCTCATTCCCTGTCTCTCTCTTATTCCTTGTCTGTCTCTCAATCCCTGTCTCTTTTATTCCCTGTCTCTCTCTCTCTCATTCCCTGTCTCTCTCTCTCATTCAATGTCTCTCTCTTATTCCTTGTCTGTCTCTCATTCCCTGTCTCTCTCATTCTCTGTCTCTCTCATTCCCTATCTCTCTCTCTCATTCCCTATCTCTCTCTCATTCCCTGTCTCTCTCTCATTCCCTGTCTCTCTCTCTCATTCCATGTCTCTCTCTCTCATTCCCTGTCTCTCTCTTTCCCTGTCTCTCTCTCTTTCCCTGTCTCTCTATCTTTCCATGTCTCTCTCTCTCTTTCCATGTCTCTCTCTCTTTCCCTGTCTCTCTCTCTTTCCCTGTCTCTTTCTCAGTCCCTGTCTCTTTCTCATTCCCTGTCTCTCTCTCTCATTCCCTTTCTCTCTCTCTCATTCCCTTTCTCTCTCTCTCATTCCCTTTCTCCCTCTCTCTCTCATTCCCATTCTCTCTCTATCATTCCCTTTCTCTCTCTCATTCCCTTTCTCTCTCTCTCATTCCCTTTCTCTCTCTCTCTCTCTCATTCCCTGTCTCTTTCTCATTCCCTGTCTCTCTCTCATTCCCTGTCTCTCTCTCATTCCCTGTCTCTCTCTCATTCCCTGTCTCTCTCTCTCATTCCCTGTCTCTCTCTCTCATTCCCTGTCTCTCTCTCATTCCTTGTCTCTGTCTCTCTCATTTTGTCTCTCTCTCATTCCCTGTATGTTTCTCTCATTCCCTGTCTCTCTCATTCCATGTCTCTTTCTTTACATCCTTCTCTCTCTCTCTCATTCCTTGTCTCTCTCACTCCCTGTATGTCCCTCTCATTCCTTGTTTGTCTCTCTCATTTCCTGTCTCTCTCATGTCCTGTCTCTCTCATTCTCTGTCTCTCTCTCATTCCCTGTCTCTCTCTCATTCTTTGTCTCTCTCTCATTCCCTGTCTCTCTCATTCCCTGTCTCTCTTTCATTCCCTGTCTCTCTCTCATTCCCTGTCTCTCTCTCATTCCCTGTCTCTCTCTCATTCCCTGTCTCTCTCTTACTCACTGTCTCTCTCATTCCCTATCTCTCTCATTCTCTTTCTTTGTCTCTTATTCCTTGTCTCTCTCATTCCTTGTCTATCTCTCATTCCATGTCTCTTTCTCTCCATGCTTGTCTCTCTCTCATTCCTTGTCTCTCTCTCGTTCTCTGTCTCTCTGTCTCTCTCATTCCCTGTATGTCTCTCTCATTCCTTGTTTGTCTCTCTCATTCCCTGTCTCTCTCTCATTCCCTGTTTGTCTCTCTCATTCCTTGTCTCTCTCATTCCCTTTATGTCTCTCTCATTCCCTGTCTCTCTCTCATTCCCTGTCTCTCTCTCTCATTCCTTGTCTCTCTCTCATTCCCTGTATGTCTCTCTCATTCCTTGTTTGTCTCTCTCATTCCCTGTCTCTCTCTCATTCCCTTTCTCTCTCTCATTCCCTGCTTCTCTCTCTCTCATTCCCTGTCTCTTTCTCATTCCATGTCTCTCTCTCATTCCCTGTCTGTCTCTCTCATTCCCTGTCTCTCATTGCCTGTCTCTTTCTCATTCCCTGTCTCTCTCTCATTCCCTGTCTTTCTCATTCCCTGTCTCTCTCTCATTCCCTGTCTCTCTCTCTCATTCCCTGTCTCTCTCATTCCCTGTCTCTCTCTCATTCCCTGTCTCTCTCTCATTCCCTGTCTCTCTCTCATTCCCTGTCTCTCTCTCATTCCCTGTCTCTCTCTTATCCCCTGTCTCTCATTCCTTGTCTCTCCCCCTCATTCCCTGTCTCTCTCTTATTCCCTGTCTCTCATTCCTTGTCTCTCCCCCTCAATCCCTGTCTCTCTCTCATTCCCATACTCTCTCATTCCCTGTCTGTCTCTCTTTCACTGTCTCTCCCTCATTCCTTGACTGTCTCTCTCTCTCATTCCCTGTCTCTCTCATTCCCTGTCTCTCTCATTCCCTGTCGGTCTCTCATTCCCTGTCGGTCTCTCATTCCCTGTCGGTCTCTCATTCCCTGTCGGTCTCATTCCCTGCCTCTCTCATTCCCTGCCTCTCTCATTCCCTGTCTGTCTCTCATTCACTGTCTGTCTCTCATTCACTGTCTGTCTCTCATTCCCTGGCTGTCTCTCATTCCCTGGCTGTCTCTCATTCCCTGGCTGTCTCTCATTCCCTGTCTCTCTCTCTCATTCCCTGTCTCTCTCTCTCATTCCCTGTCTCTATCTCTCATTCCCTGTCTCTATCTCTCATTCCCTGTCTCTCTCTCTCATTCCCTGTCTCTCTCTCTCATTCCCTGTCTCTCTCTCATTCCCTGTCTTTCTCTCATTCCCTGTCTCTCTCTTATTCCCTGTCTCTCTCTCATTCCCTGTCTCTCTCATTCCCTGTCTCTCTCTTATTCCCTGTCTCTCATTCCTTGTCTCTCCCCCTCATTCCCTGTCTCTCTCTTGTTCCCTGTCTCTCATTCCCTGGCTGTCTCTCATTCCCTGGCTCTCTCTCATTCCCTGGCTCTCTCTCATTCCCTGGCTCTCTCTCATTCCCTGGCTCTCTCTCATTTCCTGGCTCTCTCTCATTCCCTGGCTCTCTCTCATTCCCTGGCTCTCTCTCATTCCCTGTCTCTCTCTTATTCTTTTTCTCTCTCATTACCTTTCTCTCTTATTCTTTCCCTGTCTCTCTCTCCATCCCTCTCTCTCCCTCCTTCCCTGTCTGTCTGTCTCTCATTCCCTGTCTCTCTCTCAGTCCCTGTCAGTCTCTTTCTCTCATTCCCTGTCTCTCCCTCATTCCCCGTCTCTCTCTTATTCCCTGTCTCTCTCTCTCATTCCTTGTCTGTCTCTCTCATTCCTTTTCACTCTCTCATTCCCTGTTTGTCTCTCTCTCTCTCTCTCTCATTCCCTGTCTCTCTCTCATTCCCTGTCTCTCTCTCATTCCTTGTCTCTCTCTCTCATTCCCTATCTCTCTCTCATTCCCTGTCTCTCTCTCATTCCCTGTCTCTCTCTCATTCCTTGTCTCTCTCTCTCATTCCCTGTCTCTCTCATTCATTCCCTGTCTCTCTCATTCATTCCCTGTCTCTCTCTCCTTCTCTGTCTCTCTCTCCTTCCCTGTCTCTCTCTCCTTCCCTGTCTCTCTCTCCTTCCCTATCTGTCTGTCTCTCCTTCCCTGTCTTTCTCTCTTTCCCTGTCGGTTTGTCTCTCATTCCCTGTCTCTCTCATTCCCTGTCTCTCTCATTCCCTGTCTCTCTCATTCCTTTTCTCTCTCGCATTCCTTTTGTCTCTCATTCATTCCCTGTCTCTCTCTCTCATTTACTGTCTGTCTCCTTCCCTGTCTTTCTCTCTTTCCCTGTCTGTCTGTCTCTCATTCCCTGTCTCTCTCATTCCCTGTCTCTCTCTCTCTCTTATTCCCTGTCTGTCTCTCATTCCCTTTCTCATTCCCTTTCTCTCTCTCATTTCCTGTCTCTCTCTCATTCCTTGTCTCTCTCTCATTCCTTGTCTCTCTCTCATTCCCTGTCTCTCTCTCATTCCCTGTCTCTCTCTCATTCCCTGTCTCTCTCTCATTCCCTGTCTCTCTCTCATTCCCTGTCTCTCTCTCATTCCCTGTCTCTCTCTCATTCCCTGTCTCTCTCTCATTCCCTGTCTCTCTCTTTCTCTGACTTTGTCTCTCATTCCCTGTCTCTCTGATTCCCTGTCTCTCTCTCATTCCCTGTCTCTCTCTCTCATTCCCTGTCTCTCTCTCTCAATCCCTGTCTCTCTCTTTCCCTGTCTCTCTCTCTTTCCCTGTCTTTCTCTCTTTCCCTGTCTCTCTCTTTCCCTGTCTCTCTCTTTCCCTGTTTCTCTCTCATTCCCTGTCTCTTTCTCAGTCCCTGTCTCTTTCTCATTCCCTGTCTCTCTCTCTCATTCCCTTTCTCTCTCTCTCATTCCCTTTCTCTCTCTCTCATATTCCCTTTCTCTCTCTCTCATTCCCTTTCTCTCTCTCATTCCCTTTCTCTCTCTCTCATTCCCTTTCTCTCTCTCTCATTCCCTGTCTCTCTCTCTCATTCCCTGTCTCTCTTTCATTCCCTGTCTGTCTCTCATTCCCTGTCTCTGTCTCTCTCATTTTGTCTCTCTCTCATTCCCTGTATGTCTCTCTCATTCCCTGTCTCTCTCATTCCCTGTCTCTCTCATTCCTTGTCTCTCTCACTCCCTGTATGTCCCTCTCATTCCTTGTTTGTCTCTCTCATTCCCTGTCTCTCTCTCATTCCCTGTCTCTCTCTCATTCCCTGTCTCTCTCTCATTCCCTGTCTCTCTCTCTCATTCCCTGTCTCTCTCTCTCATTCCCTGTCTGTCTCTCATTCCCTGTCTCTGTCTCTCTCATTTTGTCTCTCTCTCATTCCCTGTATGTCTCTCTCATTCCCTGTCTCTCTCATTCCCTGTCTCTCTCATTCCTTGTCTCTCTCACTCCCTGTATGTCCCTCTCATTCCTTGTTTGTCTCTCATTCCCTGTCTCTCTCTCATTCCCTGTCTCTCTCTCATTCCCTGTCTCTCTCTCATTCCCTGTCTCTCTCTCATTCCCTGTCTCTCTCTTATTTACTGTCTCTCTCTTTCCCTATCTCTCTCATTCTCTATCTCTCTCATTCTCTTTCTTTGTCTCTTATTCCTTGTCTCTCTCATTCCTTGTCTCTCTCTCATTCATTGTCTCTCTCTCGTTCTCTGTCTGTCTCTTTCATTCCCTGTCTGTCTCTTTCATTCCTGGTTTCTCTCTCATTCCCTGTCTCTCTGTCTCTCTCATTCCCTGTATGTCTCTCTCATTCCTTGTTTGTCTCTCTCATTCCCTGTTTGTCTCTCTCATTCCTTGTCTCTCTCATTCCCTTTATGTCTCTCTCATTCCCTGTCTCTCTCTCATTCCCTGTCTCTTTCTCTCTCTCTCTCATTCCTTGTCTCTCTCTCATTCCTTGTATGTCTCTCTCATTCCTTGTATGTCTCTCTCATTCCCTGCCTCTCTCTCATTCCCTTTCTCTCTCTCATTCCCTGCCTCTCTCTCTCTCTCATTCCCTGTCTCTTTCTCATTCCATGTCTCTCTCTCATTCCCTGTCTGTCTCTTATTCCCTGTCTCTCATTGCCTGTCTCTTTCTCATTCCCTGTCTCTCTCTCATTCCCTGTCTCTCTCTCATTCCCTGTCTCTCTCTCATTCCCTGTCTCTCTCTCATTCCCTGTCTCTCTCTCATTCCCTGTCTCTCTCTCATTCCCTGTCTCTCTCTCATTTCCTGTCTCTCTCTCATTCCCTGTCTCTCTCTCATTCCCTGTCTCTCTCTCATTCCCTGTCTCTCACTCATTCCCTGTCTCTCACTCATTCCCTGTCTCTCACTCATTCCCTGTCTCTTACTCATTCCCTGTCTCTCACTCATTCCCTGTCTCTCACTCATTCCCTGTCTCTCACTCATTCCCTGTCTCTCTCATTCTTTGTCTCTCTCTCTCATTCCCTGTCTCTCTCTCATTCTCTGTCTCTCTCTCATTCCCTGTCTCTCTCTCATTCCCTGTCTCTCTCTCAGTCTCTGTCTCTCTCTCATTCCCTGTCTCTCTCTCATTCCCTATCTCTCTCTCATTCCTTGTCTCTCTCTCATTCCCTGTCTCTCTCTCATTTCCTGTCTCTCTCTCATTCCCTGTCTCTCTCTCATTCCCTGTCTCTCTCTCATTCCTTGTCTGTCTGTCTCTCATTCCCTGTCTCTCTCATTCTCTGTCTCTCTCTCTCATTCTCTGTCTCTCTCTCTCATTCCCTGTCTCTCTCTCATTCCCTGTCTCTCTCTCATTCCCTGTCTCTCTCTCATTCCCTGTCTCTCTCTCATTCCCTGTCTCTCTCTCATTCCCTTTCTCTCACTCATTCCCTGTCTCTCACTCATTCCTTGTCTCTCACTCATTCCCTGTCTCTCACTCATTCCCTTTCTCTCACTCATTCCCTGTCTCTCACTCATTCCTTGTCTCTCACTCATTCCTTGTCTCTCACTCATTCCTTGTCTCTCACTCACTCCCTGTCTCTCTCTCATTTCCTGTCTCTCTCTCATTCCCTGTCTCTCTCTCATTCCCTGTCTCTCTCTCATTCCTTGTCTGTCTGTCTCTCATTCCCTGTCTCTCTCATTCTCTGTCTCTCTCTCTCATTCTCTGTCTCTCTCTCTCATTCCCTGTCTCTCTCTCATTCCCTGTCTCTCTCTCATTCCCTGTCTCTCTCTCATTCCCTGTCTCTCTCTCATTCCCTGTCTCTCTCTCATTCCCTTTCTCTCACTCATTCCCTGTCTCTCACTCATTCCTTGTCTCTCACTCATTCCCTGTCTCTCACTCATTCCCTTTCTCTCACTCATTCCCTGTCTCTCACTCACTCCCTGTCTCTCACTCACTCCCTGTCTCTCACTCACTCCCTGTCTCTCACTCACTCCCTGTCTCTCACTCATTCCCTGTCTCTCACTCATTCCCTGTCTCTCACTCATTCCCTTTCTCTCACTCATTCCCTGTCTTTCACTCATTCCCTGTCTCTCACTCATTCCCTGTCTCTCACTCATTCCCTGTCTCTCACTCATTCCCTGCCTTTCTCTCATTCCCTGTCTCTCTCTCATTCTCTGTCTCTCGCTCATTCCCTGTTTGTCTCTCTCTCATTCCCTGTCTCTTTCTCATTGTTTGTCTCTCTCCCTCTCTCTCTCACTCCGTCTCTCTCATTCCCTGTCTGTCTCTCATTTTTAGTCTCTCTCTCATTCCCTGTCTTTCTCTCTTTTTTTGTTGTCAATTTTTTTTTTTATTACTGTCAATTAGTTATGTGTGGTATCAAATAGACGCCGTGACATAACTAATTGCTGGGCTTGATGCCAGGTGACTTTACACATCTGGTATCAACCCCATTTATTACCCCGTTTGCCACCGCACCAGGGCGCGGGATGAGTTGGGGCGAAGCGCCAGGATTGGCGCATCTAATGGATGCGCCACTTCTGGGGCGGCTGCGGCCTGCTATTTTTAGGCTGGGAAGAGTCCAATAACCATGGCTCTTCCCACCCTGACCCCAGCTGTCAGCTTCACCTTGGCTGGTGATCTAATTTGGGGGGACCCTACGTTTGTTTTTTTTTAATTATTTATTCATAAATAATTAAAAAAAAAGCACAAAACAGCTTGGGGAGCCCTCCAAATTGATCACCAGCCAAGGTGAAGCTGTCAGCTGTGGTTTGCAGGCTACAGCTGTCTGCTTTACCCTAGCTGGCTATCAAAAATAGGGGGGACCCCACGTCATTTATTTTACTTATTTTTTTTGGGCTAAATACAAGGTTAGACACCCTTTAGTGCCACATGAAAGGCACTAAAGGACGCCAGCTTAGAATATGCAAAGGGTGGGACATTATATTGGTTTGACATCTATCCATTCATCCATTGTTGCATTTTAGGCTATGCGCCCACAATCGGGGTTTGCAGCGTTTTGGGCGCAGAGTGTTTTCCCTGCGTCCATAATGCTGCATTGTGCAGTAGAAGCACAGTGGAAGGATTTTTAGAAATCTCATGCTCACTGTGCTTCTTTTCTCCGCAGCATAAACTGACCTGTGGCGCAGCTTCCCGAGCCTCAGCATGTCAATTTATGCTGCGGAGATGAGTGTTCTGTGCAGGTAGAATAGAGCTTAAGTCCACAGCAGCCTGAACCCAAATCGTGGGCATGGGCAGCTGCATTCTCCCGTGGACAACACTCACATCTCTGCAGGAAGGCTGACACTGTGTACTAGACGCCGTGTCGCTGGATCATGGCCACATAGCCTAACAGTGAGAAATTTGTTGCTACAGCAACATTTTTGTGAAGTACCTGTGGATTCAAAATGCTTACTATACTCCTGAATAAAACCCTTGAGGGGTCGTAGCACGTAGGAACCTGCTATATAGAATGAGATTACCGGTGGCAACTGGAAGAGGGGTGCACGGTCAGAAGGTATGACCCTCTTGATATAGACAAAAAAGACTGCCTGCACTCAGCCTCATCGACCTGACGTGTGAACAGTCGCATAACTGAACATGATATAACGTACAAAAAAATACAGTTTGCACTCTGATAATGCTAAAGTATGGAAACCATGAATGTGTGAACATGGACCTGCATTACTGCTAAGGAAAATCTAAGAAAAATGAGATATTTAGCGTATAGAAATGGCCATTTGTATATCTGCCCAGTTGCCCCTTCACGGCATATCTCGTAACTGGGTACCTAACGCTATTCTGAAGCCTCTCTCTGGGTTAAAAACCTCCTGTGTATGGGCACGTAGGAACCTGCTATATAGAATGAGATTACCTGTGGCAACTGGGGGAGGGGTGCACAGTCAGAAGGTATGACCCTCTTGATATAGACAAAAAAGACTGCCTGCACTCAGCCTCATCGACCTGACGTGTGAACAGTCGCATAACTGAACATGACATAACGTACAAAAAAATACAGTTTGCACTCTGATAATGCTAAAGTATGGAAACCATGAATGTGTGAACATGGACCTGCATTACTGCTAAGGAAAATCTAAGAAAAATGAGATATTTAGCGTATAGAAATGGCCATTTGTATATCTGCCCAGTTGCCCCTTCACGGCATATCTCGTAACTGGGTACCTAATGCTATTCTGAAGCCTCTCTCTGGGTTAAAAACCTCCTGTGTATGGGCACGTAGGAACCTGCTATATAGAATGAGATTACCTGTGGCAACTGGGGGAGGGGTGCACGGTCAGAAGGTATGACCCTCTTGATATAGACAAAAAAGACTGCCTGCACTCTGCCTCATCGACCTGACGTGTGAACAGTCGCATAACTGAACATGACATAACGTACAAAAAAATACAGTTTGCACTCTGATAATGCTAAAGTATGGAAACCATGAATGTGTGAACATGGACCTGCATTACTGCTAAGGAAAATCTAAGAAAAATGAGATATTTAGCGTATAGAAATGGCCATTTGTATATCTGCCCAGTTGCTCCTTCACAACATCTCTCGTAACTGGGTACCTAACGCTATTCTGAAGCCTCTCTCTGGCATAAAAACCTCCTGTGTATGGGCACGTAGGAACCTGCTATATAGAATGAGATTACCTGTGGCAACTGGGGGAGGGGTGCACGGTCAGAAGGTATGACCCTCTTGATATAGACAAAAAAGACTGCCTGCACTCAGCCTCATCGACCTGACGTGTGAACAGTCGCATAACTGAACATGACATAACATACAAAAAAATACAGTTTGCACTCTGATAATGCTAAAGTATGGAAACCATGAATGTGTGAACATGGACCTGCATTACTGCTAAGGAAAATCTAAGAAAAATTAGATATTTAGTGTATAGAAATGGCCATTTGTATATCTGCCCAGTTGCCCCTTCACGACATATCTCGTAACTGGGTACCTAACGCAATTCTGAAGCCTCTCTCTGGGTTAAAAACCTCCAGTGTATGGGCATGTAGGAACCTGCTATATAGAATGAGATTACCTGTGGCAACTGGGGGAGGGGTGCACGGTCAGAAGGTATGACCCTCTTGATATAGACAAAAAAGACTGCCTGCACTCAGCCTCATCGACCTGACGTGTGAACAGTCGCATAACTGAACATGACATAACATACAAAAAAATACAGTTTGCACTCTGATAATGCTAAAGTATGGAAACCATGAATGTGTGAACATGGACCTGCATTACTGCTAAGGAAAATCTAAGAAAAATGAGATATTTAGTGTATAGAAATGGCCATTTGTATATCTGCCCAGTTGCCCCTTCACGACATATCTCGTAACTGGGTACCTAACGCAATTCTGAAGCCTCTCTCTGGGTTAAAAACCTCCTGTGTATGGGCATGTAGGAACCTGCTATATAGAATGAGATTACCTGTGGCAACTGGGGGAGGGGTGCACGGTCAGAAGGTATGACCCTCTTGATATAGACAAAAAAGACTGCCTGCACTCAGCCTCATCGACCTGACGTGTGAACAGTCGCATAACTGAACATGACATAACATACAAAAAAAATACAGTTTGCACTCTGATAATGCTAAAGTATGGAAACCATGAATGTGTGAACATGGACCTGCATTACTGCTAAGGAAAATCTAAGAAAAATGGGATATTTAGCGTAAAGAAATGGCCATTTGTATATCTGCCCAGTTGCCCCTTCACGACATCTCTCGTAACTGGGTACCTAACGCTATTCTGAAGCCTCTCTCTGGGTTAAAAACCTCCTGTGTATGGGCACGTAGGAACCTGCTATATAGAATGAGATTACCTGTGGCAACTGGGGGAGGGGTGCACGGTCAGAAGGTATGACCCTCTTGATATAGACAAAAAAGACTGCCTGCACTCAGCCTCATCGACCTGACGTGTGAACAGTCGCATAACTGAACATGACATAACATACAAAAAAATACAGTTTGCACTCTGATAATGCTAAAGTATGGAAACCATGAATGTGTGAACATGGACCTGCATTACTGCTAAGGAAAATCTAAGAAAAATGAGATATTTAGCGTATAGAAATGGCCATTTGTATATCTGCCCAGTTGCCCCTTCACGACATATCTCGTAACTGGGTACCTAACGCACTTCTGAAGCCTCTCTCTGGGTTAAAAACCTCCTGTGTATGGGCAGGTAGGAACCTGCTATATAGAATGAGATTACCTGTGGCAACTGGGGGAGGGGTGCACGGTCAGAAGGTATGACCCTCTTGATATAGACAAAAAAGACTGCCTGCACTCAGCCTCATCGACCTGACGTGTGAACAGTCGCATAACTGAACATGACATAACATACAAAAAAATACAGTTTGCACTCTGATAATGCTAAAGTATGGAAACCATGAATGTGTGAACATGGACCTGCATTACTGCTAAGGAAAATCTAAGAAAAATGAGATATTTAGCGTATAGAAATGGCCATTTGTATAGCTGCCCAGTTGCCCCTTCACGGCATATCTCGTAACTGGGTACCTAACGCACTTCTGAAGCCTCTCTCTGGGTTAAAAACCCCCTGTGTATGGGCATGTAGGAACCTGCTATATAGAATGAGATTACCTGTGGCAACTGGGGGAGGGGTGCACGGTCAGAAGGTATGACCCTCTTGATATAGACAAAAAAGACTGCCTGCACTCTGCCTCATCGACCTGACGTGTGAACAGTCGCATAACTGAACATGACATAACGTACAAAAAAATACAGTTTGCACTCTGATAATGCTAAAGTATGGAAACCATGAATGTGTGAACATGGACCTGCATTACTGCTAAGGAAAATCTAAGAAAAATGAGATATTTAGCGTATAGAAATGGCCATTTGTATATCTGCCCAGTTGCCCCTTCACGGCATATCTCGTAACTGGGTACCTAATGCTATTCTGAAGCCTCTCTCTGGGTTAAAAACCTCCTGTGTATGGGCACGTAGGAACCTGCTATATAGAATGAGATTACCTGTGGCAACTGGGGGAGGGGTGCACGGTCAGAAGGTATGACCCTCTTGATATAGACAAAAAAGACTGCCTGCACTCTGCCTCATCGACCTGACGTGTGAACAGTCGCATAACTGAACATGACATAACGTACAAAAAAATACAGTTTGCACTCTGATAATGCTAAAGTATGGAAACCATGAATGTGTGAACATGGACCTGCATTACTGCTAAGGAAAATCTAAGAAAAATGAGATATTTAGCGTATAGAAATGGCCATTTGTATATCTGCTCAGTTGCTCCTTCACAACATCTCTCGTAACTGGGTACCTAACGCTATTCTGAAGCCTCTCTCTGGCATAAAAACCTCCTGTGTATGGGCACGTAGGAACCTGCTATATAGAATGAGATTACCTGTGGCAACTGGGGGAGGGGTGCACAGTCAGAAGGTATGACCCTCTTGATATAGACAAAAAAGACTGCCTGCACTCAGCCTCATCGACCTGACGTGTGAACAGTCGCATAACTGAACATGACATAACGTACAAAAAAATACAGTTTGCACTCTGATAATGCTAAAGTATGGAAACCATGAATGTGTGAACATGGACCTGCATTACTGCTAAGGAAAATCTAAGAAAAATGAGATATTTAGCGTATAGAAATGGCCATTTGTATATCTGCCCAGTTGCCCCTTCACGGCATATCTCGTAACTGGGTACCTAATGCTATTCTGAAGCCTCTCTCTGGGTTAAAAACCTCCTGTGTATGGGCACGTAGGAACCTGCTATATAGAATGAGATTACCTGTGGCAACTGGGGGAGGGGTGCACGGTCAGAAGGTATGACCCTCTTGATATAGACAAAAAAGACTGCCTGCACTCTGCCTCATCGACCTGACGTGTGAACAGTCGCATAACTGAACATGACATAACGTACAAAAAAATACAGTTTGCACTCTGATAATGCTAAAGTATGGAAACCATGAATGTGTGAACATGGACCTGCATTACTGCTAAGGAAAATCTAAGAAAAATGAGATATTTAGCGTATAGAAATGGCCATTTGTATATCTGCCCAGTTGCTCCTTCACAACATCTCTCGTAACTGGGTACCTAACGCTATTCTGAAGCCTCTCTCTGGCATAAAAACCTCCTGTGTATGGGCACGTAGGAACCTGCTATATAGAATGAGATTACCTGTGGCAACTGGGGGAGGGGTGCACGGTCAGAAGGTATGACCCTCTTGATATAGACAAAAAAGACTGCCTGCACTCAGCCTCATCGACCTGACGTGTGAACAGTCGCATAACTGAACATGACATAACATACAAAAAAATACAGTTTGCACTCTGATAATGCTAAAGTATGGAAACCATGAATGTGTGAACATGGACCTGCATTACTGCTAAGGAAAATCTAAGAAAAATGAGATATTTAGTGTATAGAAATGGCCATTTGTATATCTGCCCAGTTGCCCCTTCACGACATATCTCGTAACTGGGTACCTAACGCAATTCTGAAGCCTCTCTCTGGGTTAAAAACCTCCTGTGTATGGGCATGTAGGAACCTGCTATATAGAATGAGATTACCTGTGGCAACTGGGGGAGGGGTGCACGGTCAGAAGGTATGACCCTCTTGATATAGACAAAAAAGACTGCCTGCACTCAGCCTCATCGACCTGACGTGTGAACAGTCGCATAACTGAACATGACATAACATACAAAAAAAATACAGTTTGCACTCTGATAATGCTAAAGTATGGAAACCATGAATGTGTGAACATGGACCTGCATTACTGCTAAGGAAAATCTAAGAAAAATGGGATATTTAGCGTAAAGAAATGGCCATTTGTATATCTGCCCAGTTGCCCCTTCACGACATCTCTCGTAACTGGGTACCTAACGCTATTCTGAAGCCTCTCTCTGGGTTAAAAACCTCCTGTGTATGGGCACGTAGGAACCTGCTATATAGAATGAGATTACCTGTGGCAACTGGGGGAGGGGTGCACGGTCAGAAGGTATGACCCTCTTGATATAGACAAAAAAGACTGCCTGCACTCAGCCTCATCGACCTGACGTGTGAACAGTCGCATAACTGAACATGACATAACATACAAAAAAATACAGTTTGCACTTTGATAATGCTAAAGTATGGAAACCATGAATGTGTGAACATGGACCTGCATTACTGCTAAGGAAAATCTAAGAAAAATGAGATATTTAGCGTATAGAAATGGCCATTTGTATATCTGCCCAGTTGCCCCTTCACGACATATCTCGTAACTGGGTACCTAACGCACTTCTGAAGCCTCTCTCTGGGTTAAAAACCTCCTGTGTATGGGCAGGTAGGAACCTGCTATATAGAATGAGATTACCTGTGGCAACTGGGGGAGGGGTGCACGGTCAGAAGGTATGACCCTCTTGATATAGACAAAAAAGACTGCCTGCACTCAGCCTCATCGACCTGACGTGTGAACAGTCGCATAACTAAACATGACATAACATACAAAAAAATACAGTTTGCACTCTGATAATGCTAAAGTATGGAAACCATGAATGTGTGAACATGGACCTGCATTACTGCTAAGGAAAATCTAAGAAAAATGAGATATTTAGCGTATAGAAATGGCCATTTGTATAGCTGCCCAGTTGCCCCTTCACGGCATATCTCGTAACTGGGTACCTAACGCACTTCTGAAGCCTCTCTCTGGGTTAAAAACCCCCTGTGTATGGGCATGTAGGAACCTGCTATATAGAATGAGATTACCTGTGGCAACTGGGGGAGGGGTGCACGGTCAGAAGGTATGACCCTCTTGATATAGACAAAAAAGACTGCCTGCACTCTGCCTCATCGACCTGACGTGTGAACAGTCGCATAACTGAACATGACATAACGTACAAAAAAATACAGTTTGCACTCTGATAATGCTAAAGTATGGAAACCATGAATGTGTGAACATGGACCTGCATTACTGCTAAGGAAAATCTAAGAAAAATGAGATATTTAGCGTATAGAAATGACCATTTGTATATCTGCCCAGTTGCCCCTTCACGGCATATCTCGTAACTGGGTACCTAATGCTATTCTGAAGCCTCTCTCTGGGTTAAAAACCTCCTGTGTATGGGCACGTAGGAACCTGCTATATAGAATGAGATTACCTGTGGCAACTGGGGGAGGGGTGCACGGTCAGAAGGTATGACCCTCTTGATATAGACAAAAAAGACTGCCTGCACTCTGCCTCATCGACCTGACGTGTGAACAGTCGCATAACTGAACATGACATAACGTACAAAAAAATACAGTTTGCACTCTGATAATGCTAAAGTATGGAAACCATGAATGTGTGAACATGGACCTGCATTACTGCTAAGGAAAATCTAAGAAAAATGAGATATTTAGCGTATAGAAATGGCCATTTGTATATCTGCTCAGTTGCTCCTTCACAACATCTCTCGTAACTGGGTACCTAACGCTATTCTGAAGCCTCTCTCTGGCATAAAAACCTCCTGTGTATGGGCACGTAGGAACCTGCTATATAGAATGAGATTACCTGTGGCAACTGGGGGAGGGGTGCACGGTCAGAAGGTATGACCCTCTTGATATAGACAAAAAAGACTGCCTGCACCCAGCCTCATCGACCTGACGTGTGAACAGTCGCATAACTGAACATGACATAACATACAAAAAAATACAGTTTGCACTCTGATAATGCTAAAGTATGGAAACCATGAATGTGTGAACATGGACCTGCATTACTGCTAAGGAAAATCTAAGAAAAATGAGATATTTAGTGTATAGAAATGGCCATTTGTATATCTGCCCAGTTGCCCCTTCACGACATATCTCGTAACTGGGTACCTAACGCAATTCTGAAGCCTCTCTCTGGGTTAAAAACCTCCTGTGTATGGGCATGTAGGAACCTGCTATATAGAATGAGATTACCTGTGGCAACTGGGGGAGGGGTGCACGGTCAGAAGGTATGACCCTCTTGATATAGACAAAAAAGACTGCCTGCACTCAGCCTCATCGACCTGACGTGTGAACAGTCGCATAACTGAACATGACATAACATACAAAAAAAATACAGTTTGCACTCTGATAATGCTAAAGTATGGAAACCATGAATGTGTGAACATGGACCTGCATTACTGCTAAGGAAAATCTAAGAAAAATGGGATATTTAGCGTAAAGAAATGGCCATTTGTATATCTGCCCAGTTGCCCCTTCACGACATCTCTCGTAACTGGGTACCTAACGCTATTCTGAAGCCTCTCTCTGGGTTAAAAACCTCCTGTGTATGGGCACGTAGGAACCTGCTATATAGAATGAGATTACCTGTGGCAACTGGGGGAGGGGTGCACGGTCAGAAGGTATGACCCTCTTGATATAGACAAAAAAGACTGCCTGCACTCAGCCTCATCGACCTGACGTGTGAACAGTCGCATAACTGAACATGACATAACATACAAAAAAATACAGTTTGCACTCTGATAATGCTAAAGTATGGAAACCATGAATGTGTGAACATGGACCTGCATTACTGCTAAGGAAAATCTAAGAAAAATGAGATATTTAGCGTATAGAAATGGCCATTTGTATATCTGCCCAGTTGCCCCTTCACGACATATCTCGTAACTGGGTACCTAACGCACTTCTGAAGCCTCTCTCTGGGTTAAAAACCTCCTGTGTATGGGCAGGTAGGAACCTGCTATATAGAATGAGATTACCTGTGGCAACTGGGGGAGGGGTGCACGGTCAGAAGGTATGACCCTCTTGATATAGACAAAAAAGACTGCCTGCACTCAGCCTCATCGACCTGACGTGTGAACAGTCGCATAACTGAACATGACATAACATACAAAAAAATACAGTTTGCACTCTGATAATGCTAAAGTATGGAAACCATGAATGTGTGAACATGGACCTGCATTACTGCTAAGGAAAATCTAAGAAAAATGAGATATTTAGCGTATAGAAATGGCCATTTGTATATCTGCCCAGTTGCCCCTTCACGACATATCTCGTAACTGGGTACCTAACGCACTTCTGAAGCCTCTCTCTGGGTTAAAAACCTCCTGTGTATGGGCAGGTAGGAACCTGCTATATAGAATGAGATTACCTGTGGCAACTGGGGGAGGGGTGCACGGTCAGAAGGTATGACCCTCTTGATATAGACAAAAAAGACTGCCTGCACTCAGCCTCATCGACCTGACGTGTGAACAGTCGCATAACTGAACATGACATAACATACAAAAAAATACAGTTTGCACTCTGATAATGCTAAAGGATGGAAACCATGAATGTGTGAACATGGACCTGCATTACTGCTAAGGAAAATCTAAGAAAAATGAGATATTTAGCGTATAGAAATGGCCATTTGTATATCTGCCCAGTTGCCCCTTCACGACATATCTCGTAACTGGGTACCTAACGCACTTCTGAAGCCTCTCTCTGGGTTAAAAACCCCCTGTGTATGGGCATGTAGGAACCTGCTATATAGAATGAGATTACCTGTGGCAACTGGGGGAGGGGTGCACGGTCAGAAGGTATGACCCTCTTGATATAGACAAAAAAGACTGCCTGCACTCAGCCTCATCGACCTGACGTGTGAACAGTCGCATAACTGAACATGACATAACATAACATACAAAAAAATACAGTTTGCACTCTGATAATGCTAAAGGATGGAAACCATGAATGTGTGAACATGGACCTGCATTACTGCTAAGGAAAATCTAAGAAAATTGAGATATTTAGCGTATAGAAATGGCCATTTGTATATCTGACAAGTTGCCCCTTCACGACATATCTCGTAACTGGGTACCTAACGCTATTCTGAAGCCTCTCTCTGGGTTAAAAACCTCCTGTGTACGGGCACGTAGGAACCTGCTATATAGAATGAGATTACCTGTGGCAACTGGGGGAGGGGTGCACGGTCAGAAGGTATGACCCTCTTGATATAGACAAAAAAGACTGCCTGCACTCAGCCTCATTGACCTGACGTGTGAACAGTCGCATAACTGAACATGACATAACATACAAAAAAATACAGTTTGCACTCTGATAATGCTAAAGTATGGAAACCATGAATGTGTGAACATGGACCTGCATTACTGCTAAGGAAAATCTAAGAAAAATGAGATATTTAGCGTATAGAAATGGCCATTTGTATATCTGCCCAGTTGCCCCTTCACGACATATCTCGTAACTGGGTACCTAACGCACTTCTGAAGCCTCTCTCTGGGTTAAAAACCTCCTGTGTATGGGCAGGTAGGAACCTGCTATATAGAATGAGATTACCTGTGGCAACTGGGGGAGGGGTGCACGGTCAGAAGGTATGACCCTCTTGATATAGACAAAAAAGACTGCCTGCACTCAGCCTCATCGACCTGACGTGTGAACAGTCGCATAACTGAACATGACATAACATACAAAAAAATACAGTTTGCACTCTGATAATGCTAAAGGATGGAAACCATGAATGTGTGAACATGGACCTGCATTACTGCTAAGGAAAATCTAAGAAAAATGAGATATTTAGCGTATAGAAATGGCCATTTGTATATCTGCCCAGTTGCCCCTTCACGACATATCTCGTAACTGGGTACCTAACGCACTTCTGAAGCCTCTCTCTGGGTTAAAAACCCCCTGTGTATGGGCATGTAGGAACCTGCTATATAGAATGAGATTACCTGTGGCAACTGGGGGAGGGGTGCACGGTCAGAAGGTATGACCCTCTTGATATAGACAAAAAAGACTGCCTGCACTCAGCCTCATCGACCTGACGTGTGAACAGTCGCATAACTGAACATGACATAACATAACATACAAAAAAATACAGTTTGCACTCTGATAATGCTAAAGGATGGAAACCATGAATGTGTGAACATGGACCTGCATTACTGCTAAGGAAAATCTAAGAAAATTGAGATATTTAGCGTATAGAAATGGCCATTTGTATATCTGACAAGTTGCCCCTTCACGACATATCTCGTAACTGGGTACCTAACGCTATTCTGAAGCCTCTCTCTGGGTTAAAAACCTCCTGTGTACGGGCACGTAGGAACCTGCTATATAGAATGAGATTACCTGTGGCAACTGGGGGAGGGGTGCACGGTCAGAAGGTATGACCCTCTTGATATAGACAAAAAAGACTGCCTGCACTCAGCCTCATTGACCTGACGTGTGAACAGTCGCATAACTGAACATGACATAACATACAAAAAAATACAGTTTGCACTCTGATAATGCTAAAGTATGGAAACCATGAATGTGTGAACATGGACCTGCATTACTGCTAAGGAAAATCTAAGAAAAATGAGATATTTAGCGTATAGAAATGGCCATTTGTATATCTGCCCAGTTGCCCCTTCACGACATATCTCGTAACTGGGTACCTAACGCACTTCTGAAGCCTCTCTCTGGGTTAAAAACCTCCTGTGTGTGGGCATGTAGGAACCTGCTATATAGAATGAGATTACCTGTGGCAACTGGGGGAGGGGTGCACGGTCAGAAGGTATGACCCTCTTGATATAGACAAAAAAGACTGCCTGCACTCAGCCTCATCGACCTGACGTGTGAACAGTCGCATAACTGAACATGACATAACATACAAAAAAATACAGTTTGCACTCTGATAATGCTAAAGTATGGAAACCATGAATGTGTGAACATGGACCTGCATTACTGCTAAGGAAAATCTAAGAAAAATGAGATATTTAGCGTATAGAAATGGCCATTTGTATATCTGCCCAGTTGCCCCTTCACGACATATCTCGTAACTGGGTACCTAACGCACTTCTGAAGCCTCTCTCTGGGTTAAAAACCTCCTGTGTATGGGCAGGTAGGAACCTGCTATATAGAATGAGATTACCTGTGGCAACTGGGGGAGGGGTGCACGGTCAGAAGGTATGACCCTCTTGATATAGACAAAAAAGACTGCCTGCACTCAGCCTCATCGACCTGACGTGTGAACAGTCGCATAACTGAACATGACATAACATACAAAAAAATACAGTTTGCACTCTGATAATGCTAAAGGATGGAAACCATGAATGTGTGAACATGGACCTGCATTACTGCTAAGGAAAATCTAAGAAAAATGAGATATTTAGCGTATAGAAATGGCCATTTGTATATCTGCCCAGTTGCCCCTTCACGGCATATCTCGTAACTGGGTACCTAATGCTATTCTGAAGCCTCTCTCTGGGTTAAAAACCTCCTGTGTATGGGCACGTAGGAACCTGCTATATAGAATGAGATTACCTGTGGCAACTGGGGGAGGGGTGCACGGTCAGAAGGTATGACCCTCTTGATATAGACAAAAAAGACTGCCTGCACTCTGCCTCATCGACCTGACGTGTGAACAGTCGCATAACTGAACATGACATAACGTACAAAAAAATACAGTTTGCACTCTGATAATGCTAAAGTATGGAAACCATGAATGTGTGAACATGGACCTGCATTACTGCTAAGGAAAATCTAAGAAAAATGAGATATTTAGCGTATAGAAATGGCCATTTGTATATCTGCCCAGTTGCTCCTTCACAACATCTCTCGTAACTGGGTACCTAACGCTATTCTGAAGCCTCTCTCTGGCATAAAAACCTCCTGTGTATGGGCACGTAGGAACCTGCTATATAGAATGAGATTACCTGTGGCAACTGGGGGAGGGGTGCACGGTCAGAAGGTATGACCCTCTTGATATAGACAAAAAAGACTGCCTGCACTCAGCCTCATCGACCTGACGTGTGAACAGTCGCATAACTGAACATGACATAACATACAAAAAAATACAGTTTGCACTCTGATAATGCTAAAGTATGGAAACCATGAATGTGTGAACATGGACCTGCATTACTGCTAAGGAAAATCTAAGAAAAATGAGATATTTAGTGTATAGAAATGGCCATTTGTATATCTGCCCAGTTGCCCCTTCACGACATATCTCGTAACTGGGTACCTAACGCAATTCTGAAGCCTCTCTCTGGGTTAAAAACCTCCTGTGTATGGGCATGTAGGAACCTGCTATATAGAATGAGATTACCTGTGGCAACTGGGGGAGGGGTGCACGGTCAGAAGGTATGACCCTCTTGATATAGACAAAAAAGACTGCCTGCACTCAGCCTCATCGACCTGACGTGTGAACAGTCGCATAACTGAACATGACATAACATACAAAAAAAATACAGTTTGCACTCTGATAATGCTAAAGTATGGAAACCATGAATGTGTGAACATGGACCTGCATTACTGCTAAGGAAAATCTAAGAAAAATGGGATATTTAGCGTAAAGAAATGGCCATTTGTATATCTGCCCAGTTGCCCCTTCACGACATCTCTCGTAACTGGGTACCTAACGCTATTCTGAAGCCTCTCTCTGGGTTAAAAACCTCCTGTGTATGGGCACGTAGGAACCTGCTATATAGAATGAGATTACCTGTGGCAACTGGGGGAGGGGTGCACGGTCAGAAGGTATGACCCTCTTGATATAGACAAAAAAGACTGCCTGCACTCAGCCTCATCGACCTGACGTGTGAACAGTCGCATAACTGAACATGACATAACATACAAAAAAATACAGTTTGCACTCTGATAATGCTAAAGTATGGAAACCATGAATGTGTGAACATGGACCTGCATTACTGCTAAGGAAAATCTAAGAAAAATGAGATATTTAGCGTATAGAAATGGCCATTTGTATAGCTGCCCAGTTGCCCCTTCACGGCATATCTCGTAACGGGGTACCTAACGCACTTCTGAAGCCTCTCTCTGGGTTAAAAACCCCCTGTGTATGGGCATGTAGGAACCTGCTATATAGAATGAGATTACCTGTGGCAACTGGGGGAGGGGTGCACGGTCAGAAGGTATGACCCTCTTGATATAGACAAAAAAGACTGCCTGCACTCTGCCTCATCGACCTGACGTGTGAACAGTCGCATAACTGAACATGACATAACGTACAAAAAAATACAGTTTGCACTCTGATAATGCTAAAGTATGGAAACCATGAATGTGTGAACATGGACCTGCATTACTGCTAAGGAAAATCTAAGAAAAATGAGATATTTAGCGTATAGAAATGGCCATTTGTATATCTGCCCAGTTGCCCCTTCACGGCATATCTCGTAACTGGGTACCTAATGCTATTCTGAAGCCTCTCTCTGGGTTAAAAACCTCCTGTGTATGGGCACGTAGGAACCTGCTATATAGAATGAGATTACCTGTGGCAACTGGGGGAGGGGTGCACGGTCAGAAGGTATGACCCTCTTGATATAGACAAAAAAGACTGCCTGCACTCTGCCTCATCGACCTGACGTGTGAACAGTCGCATAACTGAACATGACATAACGTACAAAAAAATACAGTTTGCACTCTGATAATGCTAAAGTATGGAAACCATGAATGTGTGAACATGGACCTGCATTACTGCTAAGGAAAATCTAAGAAAAATGAGATATTTAGCGTATAGAAATGGCCATTTGTATATCTGCTCAGTTGCTCCTTCACAACATCTCTCGTAACTGGGTACCTAACGCTATTCTGAAGCCTCTCTCTGGCATAAAAACCTCCTGTGTATGGGCACGTAGGAACCTGCTATATAGAATGAGATTACCTGTGGCAACTGGGGGAGGGGTGCACGGTCAGAAGGTATGACCCTCTTGATATAGACAAAAAAGACTGCCTGCACTCAGCCTCATCGACCTGACGTGTGAACAGTCGCATAACTGAACATGACATAACATACAAAAAAATACAGTTTGCACTCTGATAATGCTAAAGTATGGAAACCATGAATGTGTGAACATGGACCTGCATTACTGCTAAGGAAAATCTAAGAAAAATGAGATATTTAGTGTATAGAAATGGCCATTTGTATATCTGCCCAGTTGCCCCTTCACGACATATCTCGTAACTGGGTACCTAACGCAATTCTGAAGCCTCTCTCTGGGTTAAAAACCTCCTGTGTATGGGCATGTAGGAACCTGCTATATAGAATGAGATTACCTGTGGCAACTGGGGGAGGGGTGCACGGTCAGAAGGTATGACCCTCTTGATATAGACAAAAAAGACTGCCTGCACTCAGCCTCATCGACCTGACGTGTGAACAGTCGCATAACTGAACATGACATAACATACAAAAAAAATACAGTTTGCACTCTGATAATGCTAAAGTATGGAAACCATGAATGTGTGAACATGGACCTGCATTACTGCTAAGGAAAATCTAAGAAAAATGGGATATTTAGCGTAAAGAAATGGCCATTTGTATATCTGCCCAGTTGCCCCTTCACGACATCTCTCGTAACTGGGTACCTAACGCTATTCTGAAGCCTCTCTCTGGGTTAAAAACCTCCTGTGTATGGGCACGTAGGAACCTGCTATATAGAATGAGATTACCTGTGGCAACTGGGGGAGGGGTGCACGGTCAGAAGGTATGACCCTCTTGATATAGACAAAAAAGACTGCCTGCACTCAGCCTCATCGACCTGACGTGTGAACAGTCGCATAACTGAACATGACATAACATACAAAAAAATACAGTTTGCACTCTGATAATGCTAAAGTATGGAAACCATGAATGTGTGAACATGGACCTGCATTACTGCTAAGGAAAATCTAAGAAAAATGAGATATTTAGCGTATAGAAATGGCCATTTGTATATCTGCCCAGTTGCCCCTTCACGACATATCTCGTAACTGGGTACCTAACGCACTTCTGAAGCCTCTCTCTGGGTTAAAAACCTCCTGTGTATGGGCAGGTAGGAACCTGCTATATAGAATGAGATTACCTGTGGCAACTGGGGGAGGGGTGCACGGTCAGAAGGTATGACCCTCTTGATATAGACAAAAAAGACTGCCTGCACTCAGCCTCATCGACCTGACGTGTGAACAGTCGCATAACTGAACATGACATAACATAACATACAAAAAAATACAGTTTGCACTCTGATAATGCTAAAGGATGGAAACCATGAATGTGTGAACATGGACCTGCATTACTGCTAAGGAAAATCTAAGAAAATTGAGATATTTAGCGTATAGAAATGGCCATTTGTATATCTGACAAGTTGCCCCTTCACGACATATCTCGTAACTGGGTACCTAACGCTATTCTGAAGCCTCTCTCTGGGTTAAAAACCTCCTGTGTACGGGCACGTAGGAACCTGCTATATAGAATGAGATTACCTGTGGCAACTGGAGGAGGGGTGCACGGTCAGAAGGTATGACCCTCTTGATATAGACAAAAAAGACTGCCTGCACTCAGCCTCATTGACCTGACGTGTGAACAGTCGCATAACTGAACATGACATAACATACAAAAAAATACAGTTTGCACTCTGATAATGCTAAAGTATGGAAACCATGAATGTGTGAACATGGACCTGCATTACTGCTAAGGAAAATCTAAGAAAAATGAGATATTTAGCGTATAGAAATGGCCATTTGTATATCTGCCCAGTTGCCCCTTCACGACATATCTCGTAACTGGGTACCTAACGCACTTCTGAAGCCTCTCTCTGGGTTAAAAACCTCCTGTGTGTGGGCATGTAGGAACCTGCTATATAGAATGAGATTACCTGTGGCAACTGGGGGAGGGGTGCACGGTCAGAAGGTATGACCCTCTTGATATAGACAAAAAAGACTGCCTGCACTCAGCCTCATCGACCTGACGTGTGAACAGTCGCATAACTGAACATGACATAACATACAAAAAAATACAGTTTGCACTCTGATAATGCCAAAGGATGGAAACCATGAATGTGTGAACATGGACCTGCATTACTGCTAAGGAAAATCTAAGAAAAATGAGATATTTAGCGTATAGAAATGGCCATTTGTATATCTGCCCAGTTGCCCCTTCACGGCATATCTCGTAACTGGGTACCTAACGCTATTCTGAAGCCTCTCTCTGGGTTAAAAATCTCCTGTGTATGGGCACGTAGGAACCTGCTATATAGAATGAGATTACCTGTGGCAACTGGGGGAGGGGTGCACGGTCAGAAGGTATGACCCTCTTGATATAGACAAAAAAGACTGCCTGCACTCAGCCTCATCGACCTGACGTGTGAACAGTCGCATAACTGAACATGACATAACATAACATACAAAAAAATACAGTTTGCACTCTGATAATGCTAAAGGATGGAAACCATGAATGTGTGAACATGGACCTGCATTACTGCTAAGGAAAATCTAAGAAAAATGAGATATTTAGTGTATAGAAATGGCCATTTGTATATCTGCCCAGTTGCCCCTTCACGACATATCTCGTAACTGGGTACCTAACGCAATTCTGAAGCCTCTCTCTGGGTTAAAAACCTCCTGTGTATGGGCATGTAGGAACCTGCTATATAGCATGAGATTACCTGTGGCAACTGGGGGAGGGGTGCACGGTCAGAAGGTATGACCCTCTTGATATAGACAAAAAAGACTGCCTGCACTCAGCCTCATCGACCTGACGTGTGAACAGTCGCATAACTGAACATGACATAACATACAAAAAAAATACAGTTTGCACTCTGATAATGCTAAAGTATGGAAACCATGAATGTGTGAACATGGACCTGCATTACTGCTAAGGAAAATCTAAGAAAAATGGGATATTTAGCGTAAAGAAATGGCCATTTGTATATCTGCCCAGTTGCCCCTTCACGACATCTCTCGTAACTGGGTACCTAACGCTATTCTGAAGCCTCTCTCTGGGTTAAAAACCTCCTGTGTATGGGCACGTAGGAACCTGCTATATAGAATGAGATTACCTGTGGCAACTGGGGGAGGGGTGCACGGTCAGAAGGTATGACCCTCTTGATATAGACAAAAAAGACTGCCTGCACTCAGCCTCATCGACCTGACGTGTGAACAGTCGCATAACTGAACATGACATAACATACAAAAAAATACAGTTTGCACTCTGATAATGCTAAAGTATGGAAACCATGAATGTGTGAACATGGACCTGCATTACTGCTAAGGAAAATCTAAGAAAAATGAGATATTTAGCGTATAGAAATGGCCATTTGTATATCTGCCCAGTTGCCCCTTCACGACATATCTCGTAACTGGGTACCTAACGCACTTCTGAAGCCTCTCTCTGGGTTAAAAACCTCCTGTGTATGGGCAGGTAGGAACCTGCTATATAGAATGAGATTACCTGTGGCAACTGGGGGAGGGGTGCACGGTCAAAAGGTATGACCCTCTTGATATAGACAAAAAAGACTGCCTGCACTCAGCCTCATCGACCTGACGTGTGAACAGTCGCATAACTGAACATGACATAACATACAAAAAAATACAGTTTGCACTCTGATAATGCTAAAGGATGGAAACCATGAATGTGTGAACATGGACCTGCATTACTGCTAAGGAAAATCTAAGAAAAATGAGATATTTAGCGTATAGAAATGGCCATTTGTATAGCTGCCCAGTTGCCCCTTCACGGCATATCTCGTAACTGGGTACCTAACGCACTTCTGAAGCCTCTCTCTGGGTTAAAAACCCCCTGTGTATGGGCATGTAGGAACCTGCTATATAGAATGAGATTACCTGTGGCAACTGGGGGAGGGGTGCACGGTCAGAAGGTATGACCCTCTTGATATAGACAAAAAAGACTGCCTGCACTCAGCCTCATCGACCTGACGTGTGAACAGTCGCATAACTGAACATGACATAACATAACATACAAAAAAATACAGTTTGCACTCTGATAATGCTAAAGGATGGAAACCATGAATGTGTGAACATGGACCTGCATTACTGCTAAGGAAAATCTAAGAAAATTGAGATATTTAGCGTATAGAAATGGCCATTTGTATATCTGACAAGTTGCCCCTTCACGACATATCTCGTAACTGGGTACCTAACGCTATTCTGAAGCCTCTCTCTGGGTTAAAAACCTCCTGTGTACGGGCACGTAGGAACCTGCTATATAGAATGAGATTACCTGTGGCAACTGGGGGAGGGGTGCACGGTCAGAAGGTATGACCCTCTTGATATAGACAAAAAAGACTGCCTGCACTCAGCCTCATTGACCTGACGTGTGAACAGTCGCATAACTGAACATGACATAACATACAAAAAAATACAGTTTGCACTCTGATAATGCTAAAGTATGGAAACCATGAATGTGTGAACATGGACCTGCATTACTGCTAAGGAAAATCTAAGAAAAATGAGATATTTAGCGTATAGAAATGGCCATTTGTATATCTGCCCAGTTGCCCCTTCACGACATATCTCGTAACTGGGTACCTAACGCACTTCTGAAGCCTCTCTCTGGGTTAAAAACCTCCTGTGTGTGGGCATGTAGGAACCTGCTATATAGAATGAGATTACCTGTGGCAACTGGGGGAGGGGTGCACGGTCAGAAGGTATGACCCTCTTGATATAGACAAAAAAGACTGCCTGCACTCAGCCTCATCGACCTGACGTGTGAACAGTCGCATAACTGAACATGACATAACATACAAAAAAATACAGTTTGCACTCTGATAATGCTAAAGGATGGAAACCATGAATGTGTGAACATGGACCTGCATTACTGCTAAGGAAAATCTAAGAAAAATGAGATATTTAGCGTATAGAAATGGCCATTTGTATATCTGCCCAGTTGCCCCTTCACGGCATATCTCGTAACTGGGTACCTAACGCTATTCTGAAGCCTCTCTCTGGGTTAAAAATCTCCTGTGTATGGGCACGTAGGAACCTGCTATATAGAATGAGATTACCTGTGGCAACTGGGGGAGGGGTGCACAGTCAGAAGGTATGACCCTCTTGATATAGACAAAAAAGACTGCCTGCACTCAGCCTCATCGACCTGACGTGTGAACAGTCGCATAACTGAACATGACATAACATAACATACAAAAAAATACAGTTTGCACTCTGATAATGCTAAAGGATGGAAACCATGAATGTGTGAACATGGACCTGCATTACTGCTAAGGAAAATCTAAGAAAATTGAGATATTTAGCGTATAGAAATGGCCATTTGTATATCTGACAAGTTGCCCCTTCACGACATATCTCGTAACTGGGTACCTAACGCTATTCTGAAGCCTCTCTCTGGGTTAAAAACCTCCTGTGTACGGGCACGTAGGAACCTGCTATATAGAATGAGATTACCTGTGGCAACTGGGGGAGGGGTGCACGGTCAGAAGGTATGACCCTCTTGATATAGACAAAAAAGACTGCCTGCACTCAGCCTCATTGACCTGACGTGTGAACAGTCGCATAACTGAACATGACATAACATACAAAAAAATACAGTTTGCACTCTGATAATGCTAAAGTATGGAAACCATGAATGTGTGAACATGGACCTGCATTACTGCTAAGGAAAATCTAAGAAAAATGAGATATTTAGCGTATAGAAATGGCCATTTGTATATCTGCCCAGTTGCCCCTTCACGACATATCTCGTAACTGGGTACCTAACGCACTTCTGAAGCCTCTCTCTGGGTTAAAAACCTCCTGTGTGTGGGCATGTAGGAACCTGCTATATAGAATGAGATTACCTGTGGCAACTGGGGGAGGGGTGCACGGTCAGAAGGTATGACCCTCTTGATATAGACAAAAAAGACTGCCTGCACTCAGCCTCATCGACCTGACGTGTGAACAGTCGCATAACTGAACATGACATAACATACAAAAAAATACAGTTTGCACTCTGATAATGCTAAAGGATGGAAACCATGAATGTGTGAACATGGACCTGCATTACTGCTAAGGAAAATCTAAGAAAAATGAGATATTTAGCGTATAGAAATGGCCATTTGTATATCTGCCCAGTTGCCCCTTCACGGCATATCTCGTAACTGGGTACCTAACGCTATTCTGAAGCCTCTCTCTGGGTTAAAAATCTCCTGTGTATGGGCACGTAGGAACCTGCTATATAGAATGAGATTACCTGTGGCAACTGGGGGAGGGGTGCACGGTCAGAAGGTATGACCCTCTTGATATAGACAAAAAAGACTGCCTGCACTCAGCCTCATCGACCTGACGTGTGAACAGTCGCATAACTGAACATGACATAACATAACATACAAAAAAATACAGTTTGCACTCTGATAATGCTAAAGGATGGAAACCATGAATGTGTGAACATGGACCTGCATTACTGCTAAGGAAAATCTAAGAAAATTGAGATATTTAGCGTATAGAAATGGCCATTTGTATATCTGCCCAGTTGCCCCTTCACGACATATCTCGTAACTGGGTACCTAACGCAATTCTGAAGCCTCTCTCTGGGTTAAAAACCTCCTGTGTATGGGCATGAAGGAACCTGCTATATAGAATAAGATTACCTGTGGCAACTGGGGGAGGGGTGCACGGTCAGAAGGTATGACCCTCTTGATATAGACAAAAAAGACTGCCTGCACTCAGCCTCATTGACCTGACGTGTGAACAGTCGCATAACTGAACATGACATAACATACAAAAAAATACAGTTTGCACTCTGATAATGCTAAAGGATGGAAACCATGAATGTGTGAAAATGGACCTGCATTACTGCTAAGGAAAATCTAAGAAAAATGAGATATTTAGCGTATAGAAATGGCCATTTGTATATCTGCCCAGTTGCCCCTTCACGACATATCTCGTAACTGGGTACCTAAGGCACTTCTGAAGCCTCTCTCTGGGTTAAAAACCTCCTGTGTGTGGGCATGTAGGAACCTGCTATATAGAATGAGATTACCTGTGGCAACTGGTGGAGGGGTGCACGGTCAGAAGGTATGACCCTCTTGATATAGACAAAAAAGACTGCCTGCACTCAGCCTCATCGACCTGACGTGTGAACAGTCGCATAACTGAACATGACATAACATACAAAAAAATACAGTTTGCACTCTGATAATGCTAAAGGATGGAAACCATGAATGTGTGAACATGGACCTGCATTACTGCTAAGGAAAATCTAAGAAAAATGAGATATTTAGCGTATAGAAATGGCCATTTGTATATCTGCCCAGTTGCCCCTTCACGGCATATCTCGTAACTGGGTACCTAACGCTATTCTGAAGCCTCTCTCTGGGTTAAAAACCTCCTGTGTATGGGCACGTAGGAACCTGCTATATAGAATGAGATTACCTGTGGCAACTGGGGGAGGGGTGCACGGTCAGAAGGTATGACCCTCTTGATATAGACAAAAAAGACTGCCTGCACTCAGCCTCATCGACCTGACGTGTGAACAGTCGCATAACTGAACATGACATAACATAACATACAAAAAAATACAGTTTGCACTCTGATAATGCTAAAGGATGGAAACCATGAATGTGTGAACATGGACCTGCATTACTGCTAAGGAAAATCTAAGAAAATTGAGATATTTAGCGTATAGAAATGGCCATTTGTATATCTGCCCAGTTGCCCCTTCACGACATATCTCGTAACTGGGTACCTAACGCAATTCTGAAGCCTCTCTCTGGGTTAAAAACCTCCTGTGTATGGGCATGAAGGAACCTGCTATATAGAATAAGATTACCTGTGGCAACTGGGGGAGGGGTGCACGGTCAGAAGGTATGACCCTCTTGATATAGACAAAAAAGACTGCCTGCACTCAGCCTCATTGACCTGACGTGTGAACAGTCGCATAACTGAACATGACATAACATACAAAAAAATACAGTTTGCACTCTGATAATGCTAAAGGATGGAAACCATGAATGTGTGAAAATGGACCTGCATTACTGCTAAGGAAAATCTAAGAAAAATGAGATATTTAGCGTATAGAAATGGCCATTTGTATATCTGCCCAGTTGCCCCTTCACGGCATATCTCGTAACTGGGTACCTAACGCTATTCTGAAGCCTCTCTCTGGGTTAAAAACCTCCTGTGTATGGGCACGTAGGAACCTGCTATATAGAATCAGATTACCTGTGGCAACTGGGGGAGGGGTGCACGGTCAGAAGGTATGACCCTCTTGATATAGACAAAAAAGACTGCCTGCACTCAGCCTCATCGACCTGACGTGTGAACAGTCGCATAACTGAACATGACATAACATACAAAAAAATACAGTTTGCACTCTGATAATGCTAAAGTATGGAAACCATGAATGTGTGAACATGGACCTGCATTACTGCTAAGGAAAATCTAAGAAAAATGAGATATTTAGCGTATAGAAATGGCCATTTGTATATCTGCCCAGTTGCCCCTTCACGGCATATCTCGTAACTGGGTACCTAACGCTATTCTGAAGCCTCTCTCTGGGTTAAAAACCTCCTGTGTATGGGCACGTAGGAACCTGCTATATAGAATGAGATTACCTGTGGCAACTGGGGGAGGGGTGCACGGTCAGAAGGTATGACCCTCTTGATATAGACAAAAAAGACTGCCTGCACTCAGCCTCATCGACCTGACGTGTGAACAGTCGCATAACTGAACATGACATAACATAACATACAAAAAAATACAGTTTGCACTCTGATAATGCTAAAGGATGGAAACCATGAATGTGTGAACATGGACCTGCATTACTGCTAAGGAAAATCTAAGAAAATTGAGATATTTAGCGTATAGAAATGGCCATTTGTATATCTGCCCAGTTGCCCCTTCACGACATATCTCGTAACTGGGTACCTAACGCAATTCTGAAGCCTCTCTCTGGGTTAAAAACCTCCTGTGTATGGGCATGAAGGAACCTGCTATATAGAATAAGATTACCTGTGGCAACTGGGGGAGGGGTGCACGGTCAGAAGGTATGACCCTCTTGATATAGACAAAAAAGACTGCCTGCACTCAGCCTCATTGACCTGACGTGTGAACAGTCGCATAACTGAACATGACATAACGTACAAAAAAATACAGTTTGCACTCTGATAATGCTAAAGTATGGAAACCATGAATATGTGAACATGGACCTGCATTACTGCTAAGGAAAATCTAAGAAAATTGAGATATTTAGCGTATAGAAATGGCCATTTGTATATCTGCCCAGTTGCCCCTTCACGACATATCTCGTAACTGGGTACCTAACGCAATTCTGAAGCCTCTCTCTGGGTTAAAAACCTCCTGTGTATGGGCATGAAGGAACCTGCTATATAGAATAAGATTACCTGTGGCAACTGGGGGAGGGGTGCACGGTCAGAAGGTATGACCCTCTTGATATAGACAAAAAAGACTGCCTGCACTCAGCCTCATTGACCTGACGTGTGAACAGTCGCATAACTGAACATGACATAACATACAAAAAAATACAGTTTGCACTCTGATAATGCTAAAGGATGGAAACCATGAATGTGTGAAAATGGACCTGCATTACTGCTAAGGAAAATCTAAGAAAAATGAGATATTTAGCGTATAGAAATGGCCATTTGTATATCTGCCCAGTTGCCCCTTCACGGCATATCTCGTAACTGGGTACCTAACGCTATTCTGAAGCCTCTCTCTGGGTTAAAAACCTCCTGTGTATGGGCACGTAGGAACCTGCTATATAGAATCAGATTACCTGTGGCAACTGGGGGAGGGGTGCACGGTCAGAAGGTATGACCCTCTTGATATAGACAAAAAAGACTGCCTGCACTCAGCCTCATCGACCTGACGTGTGAACAGTCGCATAACTGAACATGACATAACATACAAAAAAATACAGTTTGCACTCTGATAATGCTAAAGTATGGAAACCATGAATGTGTGAACATGGACCTGCATTACTGCTAAGGAAAATCTAAGAAAAATGAGATATTTAGCGTATAGAAATGGCCATTTGTATATCTGCCCAGTTGCCCCTTCACGGCATATCTCGTAACTGGGTACCTAACGCTATTCTGAAGCCTCTCTCTGGGTTAAAAACCTCCTGTGTATGGGCACGTAGGAACCTGCTATATAGAATGAGATTACCTGTGGCAACTGGGGGAGGGGTGCACAGTCAGAAGGTATGACCCTCTTGATATAGACAAAAAAGACTGCCTGCACTCAGCCTCATCGACCTGACGTGTGAACAGTCGCATAACTGAACATGACATAACATACAAAAAAATACAGTTTGCACTCTGATAATGCTAAAGTATGGAAACCATGAATGTGTGAACATGGACCTGCATTACTGCTAAGGAAAATCTAAGAAAAATGAGATATTTAGCGTATAGAAATGGCCATTTGTATATCTGCCCAGTTGCCCCTTCACGGCATATCTCGTAACTGGGTACCTAACGCTATTCTGAAGCCTCTCTCTGGGTTAAAAACCTCCTGTGTATGGGCACGTAGGAACCTGCTATATAGAATGAGATTACCTGTGGCAACTGGGGGAGGGGTGCACGGTCAGAAGGTATGACCCTCTTGATATAGACAAAAAAGACTGCCTGCACTCAGCCTCATCGACCTGACGTGTGAACAGTCGCATAACTGAACATGACATAACATACAAAAAAATACAGTTTGCACTCTGATAATGCTAAAGTATGGAAACCATGAATGTGTGAACATGGACCTGCATTACTGCTAAGGAAAATCTAAGAAAAATGAGATATTTAGCGTATAGAAATGGCCATTTGTATATCTGCCCAGTTGCCCCTTCACGGCATATCTCGTAACTGGGTACCTAACGCTATTCTGAAGCCTCTCTCTGGGTTAAAAACCTCCTGTGTATGGGCACGTAGGAACCTGCTATATAGAATGAGATTACCTGTGGCAAATGGGGGAGGGGTGCACGGTCAGAAGGTATGACCCTCTTGATATAGACAAAAAAGACTGCCTGCACTCAGCCTCATCGACCTGACGTGTGAACAGTCGCATAACTGAACATGACATAACATACAAAAAAATACAGTTTGCACTCTGATAATGCTAAAGTATGGAAACCATGAATGTGTGAACATGGACCTGCATTACTGCTAAGGAAAATCTAAGAAAAATTAGATATTTAGCGTAAAGAAATGGCCATTTGTATATCTGCCCAGTTGCCCCTTCACGACATATCTCGCAACTGGGTACCTAACGCTATTCTGAAGCCTCTCTCTGGGTTAAAAACCTCCTGTGTATGGGCACGTAGGAACCTGCTATATAGAATGAGATTACCTGTGGCAACTGGGGGAGGGGTGCACAGTCAGAAGGTATGACCCTCTTGATATAGACAAAAAAGACTGCCTGCACTCAGCCTCATCGACCTGACGTGTGAACAGTCGCATAACTGAACATGACATAACGTACAAAAAAATACAGTTTGCACTCTGATAATGCTAAAGTATGGAAACCATGAATATGTGAACATGGACCTGCATTACTGCTAAGGAAAATCTAAGAAAAATGAGATATTTAGCGTATAGAAATGGCCATTTGTATATCCGCCCAGTTGCCCCTTCACGGCATATCTCGTAACTGGGTACCTAACGCTATTCTGAAGCCTCTCTCTGGGTTAAAAACCTCCTGTGTATGGGCACGTAGGAACCTGCTATATAGAATGAGATTACCTGTGGCAACTGGGGGAGGGGTGCACGGTCAGAAGGTATGACCCTCTTGATATAGACAAAAAAGACTGCCTGCACTCAGCCTCATCGACCTGACGTGTCAACAGTCGCATAACTGAACATGACATAACATACAAAAAAATACAGTTTGCACTCTGATAATGCTAAAGTATGGAAACCATGAATGTGTGAACATGGACCTGCATTACTGCTAAGGAAAATCTAAGAAAAATGAGATATTTAGCGTATAGAAATGGCCATTTGTATATCTGCCCAGTTGCCCCTTCACGGCATATCTCGTAACTGGGTACCTAACGCTATTCTGAAGCCTCTCTCTGGGTTAAAAACCTCCTGTGTATGGGCACGTAGGAACCTGCTATATAGAATGAGATTACCTGTGGCAACTGGGGGAGGGGTGCACGGTCAGAAGGTATGACCCTCTTGATATAGACAAAAAAGACTGCCTGCACTCAGCCTCATCGACCGAACAGTCGCATAACTGAACATGACATAACGTACAAAAAAATACAGTTTGCACTCTGATAATGCTAAAGTATGGAAACCATGAATGTGTGAACATGGACCTGCATTACTGCTAAGGAAAATCTAAGAAAAATGAGATATTTAGCGTAAAGAAATGGCCATTTGTATATCTGCCCAGTTGCCCCTTCACGGCATATCTCGTAACTGGGTACCTAACGCTATTCTGAAGCCTCTCTCTGGGTTAAAAACCTCCTGTGTATGGGCACGTAGGAACCTGCTATATAGAATGAGATTACCTGTGGCAACTGGGGGAGGGGTGCACGGTCAGAAGGTATGACCCTCTTGATATAGACAAAAAAGACTGCCTGCACTCAGCCTCATCGACCTGACGTGTGAACAGTCGCATAACTGAACATGACATAACATACAAAAAAATACAGTTTGCACTCTGATAATGCTAAAGTATGGAAACCATGAATGTATGAACATGGACCTGCATTACTGCTAAGGAAAATCTAAGAAAAATGAGATATTTAGCGTATAGAAATGGCCATTTGTATATCTGCCCAGTTGCCCCTTCACGGCATATCTCGTAACTGGGTACCTAACGCTATTCTGAAGCCTCTCTCTGGGTTAAAAACCTCCTGTGTATGGGCACGTAGGAACCTGCTATATAGAATGAGATTACCTGTGGCAACTGGGGGAGGGGTGCACGGTCAGAAGGTATGACCCTCTTGATATAGACAAAAAAGACTGCCTGCACTCAGCCTCATCGACCTGACGTGTGAACAGTCGCATAACTGAACATGACATAACATACAAAAAAATACAGTTTGCACTCTGATAATGCTAAAGTATGGAAACCATGAATGTGTGAACATGGACCTGCATTACTGCTAAGGAAAATCTAAGAAAAATGAGATATTTAGCGTATAGAAATGGCCATTTGTATATCTGCCCAGTTGCCCCTTCACGGCATATCTCGTAACTGGGTACCTAACGCTATTCTGAAGCCTCTCTCTGGGTTAAAAACCTCCTGTGTATGGGCACGTAGGAACCTGCTATATAGAATGAGATTACCTGTGGCAACTGGGGGAGGGGTGCACGGTCAGAAGGTATGACCCTCTTGATATAGACAAAAAAGACTGCCTGCACTCAGCCTCATCGACCTGACGTGTGAACAGTCGCATAACTGAACATGACATAACATACAAAAAAATACAGTTTGCACTCTGATAATGCTAAAGTATGGAAACCATGAATGTGTGAACATGGACCTGCATTACTGCTAAGGAAAATCTAAGAAAAATGAGATATTTAGCGTATAGAAATGGCCATTTGTATATCTGCCCAGTTGCCCCTTCACGGCATATCTCGTAACTGGGTACCTAACGCTATTCTGAAGCCTCTCTCTGGGTTAAAAACCTCCTGTGTATGGGCACGTAGGAACCTGCTATATAGAATGAGATTACCTGTGGCAACTGGGGGAGGGGTGCACGGTCAGAAGGTATGACCCTCTTGATATAGACAAAAAAGACTGCCTGCACTCAGCCTCATCGACCTGACGTGTGAACAGTCGCATAACTGAACATGAGATAACATACAAAAAAAATACAGTTTGCACTCTGATAATGCTAAAGTATGGAAACCATGAATGTGTGAACATGGACCTGCATTACTGCTAAGGAAAATCTAAGAAAAATGAGATATTTAGCGTATAGAAATGGCCATTTGTATATCTGCCCAGTTGCCCCTTCACGGCATATCTCGTAACTGGGTACCTAACGCTATTCTGAAGCCTCTCTCTGGGTTAAAAACCTCCTGTGTATGGGCACGTAGGAACCTGCTATATAGAATGAGATTACCTGTGGCAACTGGGGGAGGGGTGCACGGTCAGAAGGTATGACCCTCTTGATATAGACAAAAAAGACTGCCTGCACTCAGCCTCATCGACCTGACGTGTGAACAGTCGCATAACTGAACATGACATAACATACAAAAAAATACAGTTTGCACTCTGATAATGCTAAAGTATGGAAACCATGAATGTGTGAACATGGACCTGCATTACTGCTAAGGAAAATCTAAGAAAAATGAGATATTTAGCGTAAAGAAATGGCCATTTGTATATCTGCCCAGTTGCCCCTTCACGACATATCTCGCAACTGGGTACCTAACGCTATTCTGAAGCCTCTCTCTGGGTTAAAAACCTCCTGTGTATGGGCACGTAGGAACCTGCTATATAGAATGAGATTACCTGTGGCAACTGGGGGAGGGGTGCACAGTCAGAAGGTATGACCCTCTTGATATAGACAAAAAAGACTGCCTGCACTCAGCCTCATCGACCTGACGTGTGAACAGTCGCATAACTGAACATGACATAACGTACAAAAAAATACAGTTTGCACTCTGATAATGCTAAAGTATGGAAACCATGAATATGTGAACATGGACCTGCATTACTGCTAAGGAAAATCTAAGAAAAATGAGATATTTAGCGTATAGAAATGGCCATTTGTATATCTGCCCAGTTGCCCCTTCACGGCATATCTCGTAACTGGGTACCTAACGCTATTCTGAAGCCTCTCTCTGGGTTAAAAACCTCCTGTGTATGGGCACGTAGGAACCTGCTATATAGAATGAGATTACCTGTGGCAACTGGGGGAGGGGTGCACGGTCAGAAGGTATGACCCTCTTGATATAGACAAAAAAGACTGCCTGCACTCAGCCTCATCGACCTGACGTGTGAACAGTCGCATAACTGAACATGAGATAACATACAAAAAAAATACAGTTTGCACTCTGATAATGCTAAAGTATGGAAACCATGAATGTGTGAACATGGACCTGCATTACTGCTAAGGAAAATCTAAGAAAAATGAGATATTTAGCGTATAGAAATGGCCATTTGTATATCTGCCCAGTTGCCCCTTCACGGCATATCTCGTAACTGGGTACCTAACGCTATTCTGAAGCCTCTCTCTGGGTTAAAAACCTCCTGTGTATGGGCACGTAGGAACCTGCTATATAGAATGAGATTACCTGTGGCAACTGGGGGAGGGGTGCACGGTCAGAAGGTATGACCCTCTTGATATAGACAAAAAAGACTGCCTGCACTCAGCCTCATCGACCTGACGTGTGAACAGTCGCATAACTGAACATGACATAACATACAAAAAAATACAGTTTGCACTCTGATAATGCTAAAGTATGGAAACCATGAATGTGTGAACATGGACCTGCATTACTGCTAAGGAAAATCTAAGAAAAATGAGATATTTAGCGTAAAGAAATGGCCATTTGTATATCTGCCCAGTTGCCCCTTCACGACATATCTCGCAACTGGGTACCTAACGCTATTCTGAAGCCTCTCTCTGGGTTAAAAACCTCCTGTGTATGGGCACGTAGGAACCTGCTATATAGAATGAGATTACCTGTGGCAACTAGGGGAGGGGTGCACAGTCAGAAGGTATGACCCTCTTGATATAGACAAAAAAGACTGCCTGCACTCAGCCTCATCGACCTGACGTGTGAACAGTCGCATAACTGAACATGACATAACGTACAAAAAAATACAGTTTGCACTCTGATAATGCTAAAGTATGGAAACCATGAATATGTGAACATGGACCTGCATTACTGCTAAGGAAAATCTAAGAAAAATGAGATATTTAGCGTATAGAAATGGCCATTTGTATATCTGCCCAGTTGCCCCTTCACGGCATATCTCGTAACTGGGTACCTAACGCTATTCTGAAGCCTCTCTCTGGGTTAAAAACCTCCTGTGTATGGGCACGTAGGAACCTGCTATATAGAATGAGATTACCTGTGGCAACTGGGGGAGGGGTGCACGGTCAGAAGGTATGACCCTCTTGATATAGACAAAAAAGACTGCCTGCACTCAGCCTCATCGACCGAACAGTCGCATAACTGAACATGACATAACGTACAAAAAAATACAGTTTGCACTCTGATAATGCTAAAGTATGGAAACCATGAATGTGTGAACATGGACCTGCATTACTGCTAAGGAAAATCTAAGAAAAATGAGATATTTAGCGTAAAGAAATGGCCATTTGTATATCTGCCCAGTTGCCCCTTCACGGCATATCTCGTAACTGGGTACCTAACGCTATTCTGAAGCCTCTCTCTGGGTTAAAAACCTCCTGTGTATGGGCACGTAGGAACCTGCTATATAGAATGAGATTACCTGTGGCAACTGGGGGAGGGGTGCACGGTCAGAAGGTATGACCCTCTTGATATAGACAAAAAAGACTGCCTGCACTCAGCCTCATCGACCTGACGTGTGAACAGTCGCATAACTGAACATGAGATAACATACAAAAAAAATACAGTTTGCACTCTGATAATGCTAAAGTATGGAAACCATGAAGGTGTGAACATGGACCTGCATTACTGCTAAGGAAAATCTAAGAAAAATGAGATATTTAGCGTATAGAAATGGCCATTTGTATATCTGCCCAGTTGCCCCTTCACGGCATATCTCGTAACTGGGTACCTAACGCTATTCTGAAGCCTCTCTCTGGGTTAAAAACCTCCTGTGTATGGGCACGTAGGAACCTGCTATATAGAATGAGATTACCTGTGGCAACTGGGGGAGGGGTGCACGGTCAGAAGGTATGACCCTCTTGATATAGACAAAAAAGACTGCCTGCACTCAGCCTCATCGACCTGACGTGTGAACAGTCGCATAACTGAACATGACATAACATACAAAAAAATACAGTTTGCACTCTGATAATGCTAAAGTATGGAAACCATGAATGTGTGAACATGGACCTGCATTACTGCTAAGGAAAATCTAAGAAAAATGAGATATTTAGCGTAAAGAAATGGCCATTTGTATATCTGCCCAGTTGCCCCTTCACGACATATCTCGCAACTGGGTACCTAACGCTATTCTGAAGCCTCTCTCTGGGTTAAAAACCTCCTGTGTATGGGCACGTAGGAACCTGCTATATAGAATGAGATTACCTGTGGCAACTGGGGGAGGGGTGCACAGTCAGAAGGTATGACCCTCTTGATATAGACAAAAAAGACTGCCTGCACTCAGCCTCATCGACCTGACGTGTGAACAGTCGCATAACTGAACATGACATAACGTACAAAAAAATACAGTTTGCACTCTGATAATGCTAAAGTATGGAAACCATGAATATGTGAACATGGACCTGCATTACTGCTAAGGAAAATCTAAGAAAAATGAGATATTTAGCGTATAGAAATGGCCATTTGTATATCTGCCCAGTTGCCCCTTCACGGCATATCTCGTAACTGGGTACCTAACGCTATTCTGAAGCCTCTCTCTGGGTTAAAAACCTCCTGTGTATGGGCACGTAGGAACCTGCTATATAGAATGAGATTACCTGTGGCAACTGGGGGAGGGGTGCACGGTCAGAAGGTATGACCCTCTTGATATAGACAAAAAAGACTGCCTGCACTCAGCCTCATCGACCTGACATGTGAACAGTCGCATAACTGAACATGAGATAACATACAAAAAAAATACAGTTTGCACTCTGATAATGCTAAAGTATGGAAACCATGAATGTGTGAACATGGACCTGCATTACTGCTAAGGAAAATCTAAGAAAAATGAGATATTTAGCGTATAGAAATGGCCATTTGTATATCTGCCCAGTTGCCCCTTCACGGCATATCTCGTAACTGGGTACCTAACGCTATTCTGAAGCCTCTCTCTGGGTTAAAAACCTCCTGTGTATGGGCACGTAGGAACCTGCTATATAGAATGAGATTACCTGTGGCAACTGGGGGAGGGGTGCACGGTCAGAAGGTATGACCCTCTTGATATAGACAAAAAAGACTGCCTGCACTCAGCCTCATCGACCTGACGTGTGAACAGTCGCATAACTGAACATGACATAACATACAAAAAAATACAGTTTGCACTCTGATAATGCTAAAGTATGGAAACCATGAATGTGTGAACATGGACCTGCATTACTGCTAAGGAAAATCTAAGAAAAATGAGATATTTAGCGTAAAGAAATGGCCATTTGTATATCTGCCCAGTTGCCCCTTCACGACATATCTCGCAACTGGGTACCTAACGCTATTCTGAAGCCTCTCTCTGGGTTAAAAACCTCCTGTGTATGGGCACGTAGGAACCTGCTATATAGAATGAGATTACCTGTGGCAACTGGGGGAGGGGTGCACAGTCAGAAGGTATGACCCTCTTGATATAGACAAAAAAGACTGCCTGCACTCAGCCTCATCGACCTGACGTGTGAACAGTCGCATAACTGAACATGACATAACGTACAAAAAAATACAGTTTGCACTCTGATAATGCTAAAGTATGGAAACCATGAATATGTGAACATGGACCTGCATTACTGCTAAGGAAAATCTAAGAAAAATGAGATATTTAGCGTATAGAAATGGCCATTTGTATATCTGCCCAGTTGCCCCTTCACGGCATATCTCGTAACTGGGTACCTAACGCTATTCTGAAGCCTCTCTCTGGGTTAAAAACCTCCTGTGTATGGGCACGTAGGAACCTGCTATATAGAATGAGATTACCTGTGGCAACTGGGGGAGGGGTGCACGGTCAGAAGGTATGACCCTCTTGATATAGACAAAAAAGACTGCCTGCACTCAGCCTCATCGACCTGACGTGTGAACAGTCGCATAACTGAACATGACATAACATACAAAAAAATACAGTTTGCACTCTGATAATGCTAAAGTATGGAAACCATGAATGTGTGAACATGGACCTGCATTACTGCTAAGGAAAATCTAAGAAAAATTAGATATTTAGCGTAAAGAAATGGCCATTTGTATATCTGCCCAGTTGCCCCTTCACGACATATCTCGCAACTGGGTACCTAACGCTATTCTGAAGCCTCTCTCTGGGTTAAAAACCTCCTGTGTATGGGCACGTAGGAACCTGCTATATAGAATGAGATTACCTGTGGCAACTGGGGGAGGGGTGCACAGTCAGAAGGTATGACCCTCTTGATATAGACAAAAAAGACTGCCTGCACTCAGCCTCATCGACCTGACGTGTGAACAGTCGCATAACTGAACATGACATAACGTACAAAAAAATACAGTTTGCACTCTGATAATGCTAAAGTATGGAAACCATGAATATGTGAACATGGACCTGCATTACTGCTAAGGAAAATCTAAGAAAAATGAGATATTTAGCGTATAGAAATGGCCATTTGTATATCTGCCCAGTTGCCCCTTCACGGCATATCTCGTAACTGGGTACCTAACGCTATTCTGAAGCCTCTCTCTGGGTTAAAAACCTCCTGTGTATGGGCACGTAGGAACCTGCTATATAGAATGAGATTACCTGTGGCAACTGGGGGAGGGGTGCACGGTCAGAAGGTATGACCCTCTTGATATAGACAAAAAAGACTGCCTGCACTCAGCCTCATCGACCTGACGTGTGAACAGTCGCATAACTGAACATGACATAACATACAAAAAAATACAGTTTGCACTCTGATAATGCTAAAGTATGGAAACCATGAATGTGTGAACATGGACCTGCATTACTGCTAAGGAAAATCTAAGAAAAATGAGATATTTAGCGTATAGAAATGGCCATTTGTATATCTGCCCAGTTGCCCCTTCACGGCATATCTCGTAACTGGGTACCTAACGCTATTCTGAAGCCTCTCTCTGGGTTAAAAACCTCCTGTGTATGGGCACGTAGGAACCTGCTATATAGAATGAGATTACCTGTGGCAACTGGGGGAGGGGTGCACGGTCAGAAGGTATGACCCTCTTGATATAGACAAAAAAGACTGCCTGCACTCAGCCTCATCGACCGAACAGTCGCATAACTGAACATGACATAACGTACAAAAAAATACAGTTTGCACTTTGATAATGCTAAAGTATGGAAACCATGAATGTGTGAACATGGACCTGCATTACTGCTAAGGAAAATCTAAGAAAAATGAGATATTTAGCGTAAAGAAATGGCCATTTGTATATCTGCCCAGTTGCCCCTTCACGGCATATCTCGTAACTGGGTACCTAACGCTATTCTGAAGCCTCTCTCTGGGTTAAAAACCTCCTGTGTATGGGCACGTAGGAACCTGCTATATAGAATGAGATTACCTGTGGCAACTGGGGGAGGGGTGCACGGTCAGAAGGTATGACCCTCTTGATATAGACAAAAAAGACTGCCTGCACTCAGCCTCATCGACCTGACGTGTGAACAGTCGCATAACTGAACATGACATAACATACAAAAAAATACAGTTTGCACTCTGATAATGCTAAAGTATGGAAACCATGAATGTGTGAACATGGACCTGCATTACTGCTAAGGAAAATCTAAGAAAAATGAGATATTTAGCGTATAGAAATGGCCATTTGTATATCTGCCCAGTTGCCCCTTCACGGCATATCTCGTAACTGGGTACCTAACGCTATTCTGAAGCCTCTCTCTGGGTTAAAAACCTCCTGTGTATGGGCACGTAGGAACCTGCTATATAGAATGAGATTACCTGTGGCAACTGGGGGAGGGGTGCACGGTCAGAAGGTATGACCCTCTTGATATAGACAAAAAAGACTGCCTGCACTCAGCCTCATCGACCTGACGTGTGAACAGTCGCATAACTGAACATGACATAACATACAAAAAAATACAGTTTGCACTCTGATAATGCTAAAGTATGGAAACCATGAATGTGTGAACATGGACCTGCATTACTGCTAAGGAAAATCTAAGAAAAATGAGATATTTAGCGTATAGAAATGGCCATTTGTATATCTGCCCAGTTGCCCCTTCACGGCATATCTCGTAACTGGGTACCTAACGCTATTCTGAAGCCTCTCTCTGGGTTAAAAACCTCCTGTGTATGGGCACGTAGGAACCTGCTATATAGAATGAGATTACCTGTGGCAACTGGGGGAGGGGTGCACGGTCAGAAGGTATGACCCTCTTGATATAGACAAAAAAGACTGCCTGCACTCAGCCTCATCGACCTGACGTGTGAACAGTCGCATAACTGAACATGAGATAACATACAAAAAAAATACAGTTTGCACTCTGATAATGCTAAAGTATGGAAACCATGAATGTGTGAACATGGACCTGCATTACTGCTAAGGAAAATCTAAGAAAAATGAGATATTTAGCGTATAGAAATGGCCATTTGTATATCTGCCCAGTTGCCCCTTCACGGCATATCTCGTAACTGGGTACCTAACGCTATTCTGAAGCCTCTCTCTGGGTTAAAAACCTCCTGTGTATGGGCACGTAGGAACCTGCTATATAGAATGAGATTACCTGTGGCAACTGGGGGAGGGGTGCACGGTCAGAAGGTATGACCCTCTTGATATAGACAAAAAAGACTGCCTGCACTCAGCCTCATCGACCTGACGTGTGAACAGTCGCATAACTGAACATGACATAACATACAAAAAAATACAGTTTGCACTCTGATAATGCTAAAGTATGGAAACCATGAATGTGTGAACATGGACCTGCATTACTGCTAAGGAAAATCTAAGAAAAATGAGATATTTAGCGTAAAGAAATGGCCATTTGTATATCTGCCCAGTTGCCCCTTCACGACATATCTCGCAACTGGGTACCTAACGCTATTCTGAAGCCTCTCTCTGGGTTAAAAACCTCCTGTGTATGGGCACGTAGGAACCTGCTATATAGAATGAGATTACCTGTGGCAACTGGGGGAGGGGTGCACAGTCAGAAGGTATGACCCTCTTGATATAGACAAAAAAGACTGCCTGCACTCAGCCTCATCGACCTGACGTGTGAACAGTCGCATAACTGAACATGACATAACGTACAAAAAAATACAGTTTGCACTCTGATAATGCTAAAGTATGGAAACCATGAATATGTGAACATGGACCTGCATTACTGCTAAGGAAAATCTAAGAAAAATGAGATATTTAGCGTATAGAAATGGCCATTTGTATATCTGCCCAGTTGCCCCTTCACGGCATATCTCGTAACTGGGTACCTAACGCTATTCTGAAGCCTCTCTCTGGGTTAAAAACCTCCTGTGTATGGGCACGTAGGAACCTGCTATATAGAATGAGATTACCTGTGGCAACTGGGGGAGGGGTGCACGGTCAGAAGGTATGACCCTCTTGATATAGACAAAAAAGACTGCCTGCACTCAGCCTCATCGACCTGACGTGTGAACAGTCGCATAACTGAACATGACATAACATACAAAAAAATACAGTTTGCACTCTGATAATGCTAAAGTATGGAAACCATGAATGTGTGAACATGGACCTGCATTACTGCTAAGGAAAATCTAAGAAAAATTAGATATTTAGCGTAAAGAAATGGCCATTTGTATATCTGCCCAGTTGCCCCTTCACGACATATCTCGCAACTGGGTACCTAACGCTATTCTGAAGCCTCTCTCTGGGTTAAAAACCTCCTGTGTATGGGCACGTAGGAACCTGCTATATAGAATGAGATTACCTGTGGCAACTGGGGGAGGGGTGCACAGTCAGAAGGTATGACCCTCTTGATATAGACAAAAAAGACTGCCTGCACTCAGCCTCATCGACCTGACGTGTGAACAGTCGCATAACTGAACATGACATAACGTACAAAAAAATACAGTTTGCACTCTGATAATGCTAAAGTATGGAAACCATGAATATGTGAACATGGACCTGCATTACTGCTAAGGAAAATCTAAGAAAAATGAGATATTTAGCGTATAGAAATGGCCATTTGTATATCTGCCCAGTTGCCCCTTCACGGCATATCTCGTAACTGGGTACCTAACGCTATTCTGAAGCCTCTCTCTGGGTTAAAAACCTCCTGTGTATGGGCACGTAGGAACCTGCTATATAGAATGAGATTACCTGTGGCAACTGGGGGAGGGGTGCACGGTCAGAAGGTATGACCCTCTTGATATAGACAAAAAAGACTGCCTGCACTCAGCCTCATCGACCTGACGTGTGAACAGTCGCATAACTGAACATGACATAACATACAAAAAAATACAGTTTGCACTCTGATAATGCTAAAGTATGGAAACCATGAATGTGTGAACATGGACCTGCATTACTGCTAAGGAAAATCTAAGAAAAATGAGATATTTAGCGTATAGAAATGGCCATTTGTATATCTGCCCAGTTGCCCCTTCACGGCATATCTCGTAACTGGGTACCTAACGCTATTCTGAAGCCTCTCTCTGGGTTAAAAACCTCCTGTGTATGGGCACGTAGGAACCTGCTATATAGAATGAGATTACCTGTGGCAACTGGGGGAGGGGTGCACGGTCAGAAGGTATGACCCTCTTGATATAGACAAAAAAGACTGCCTGCACTCAGCCTCATCGACCGAACAGTCGCATAACTGAACATGACATAACGTACAAAAAAATACAGTTTGCACTTTGATAATGCTAAAGTATGGAAACCATGAATGTGTGAACATGGACCTGCATTACTGCTAAGGAAAATCTAAGAAAAATGAGATATTTAGCGTAAAGAAATGGCCATTTGTATATCTGCCCAGTTGCCCCTTCACGGCATATCTCGTAACTGGGTACCTAACGCTATTCTGAAGCCTCTCTCTGGGTTAAAAACCTCCTGTGTATGGGCACGTAGGAACCTGCTATATAGAATGAGATTACCTGTGGCAACTGGGGGAGGGGTGCACGGTCAGAAGGTATGACCCTCTTGATATAGACAAAAAAGACTGCCTGCACTCAGCCTCATCGACCTGACGTGTGAACAGTCGCATAACTGAACATGACATAACATACAAAAAAATACAGTTTGCACTCTGATAATGCTAAAGTATGGAAACCATGAATGTGTGAACATGGACCTGCATTACTGCTAAGGAAAATCTAAGAAAAATGAGATATTTAGCGTATAGAAATGGCCATTTGTATATCTGCCCAGTTGCCCCTTCACGGCATATCTCGTAACTGGGTACCTAACGCTATTCTGAAGCCTCTCTCTGGGTTAAAAACCTCCTGTGTATGGGCACGTAGGAACCTGCTATATAGAATGAGATTACCTGTGGCAACTGGGGGAGGGGTGCACGGTCAGAAGGTATGACCCTCTTGATATAGACAAAAAAGACTGCCTGCACTCAGCCTCATCGACCTGACGTGTGAACAGTCGCATAACTGAACATGACATAACATACAAAAAAATACAGTTTGCACTCTGATAATGCTAAAGTATGGAAACCATGAATGTGTGAACATGGACCTGCATTACTGCTAAGGAAAATCTAAGAAAAATGAGATATTTAGCGTATAGAAATGGCCATTTGTATATCTGCCCAGTTGCCCCTTCACGGCATATCTCGTAACTGGGTACCTAACGCTATTCTGAAGCCTCTCTCTGGGTTAAAAACCTCCTGTGTATGGGCACGTAGGAACCTGCTATATAGAATGAGATTACCTGTGGCAACTGGGGGAGGGGTGCACGGTCAGAAGGTATGACCCTCTTGATATAGACAAAAAAGACTGCCTGCACTCAGCCTCATCGACCTGACGTGTGAACAGTCGCATAACTGAACATGAGATAACATACAAAAAAAATACAGTTTGCACTCTGATAATGCTAAAGTATGGAAACCATGAATGTGTGAACATGGACCTGCATTACTGCTAAGGAAAATCTAAGAAAAATGAGATATTTAGCGTATAGAAATGGCCATTTGTATATCTGCAGAGTTGCCCCTTCACGGCATATCTCGTAACTGGGTACCTAACGCTATTCTGAAGCCTCTCTCTGGGTTAAAAACCTCCTGTGTATGGGCACGTAGGAACCTGCTATATAGAATGAGATTACCTGTGGCAACTGGGGGAGGGGTGCACGGTCAGAAGGTATGACCCTCTTGATATAGACAAAAAAGACTGCCTGCACTCAGCCTCATCGACCTGACGTGTGAACAGTCGCATAACTGAACATGACATAACATACAAAAAAATACAGTTTGCACTCTGATAATGCTAAAGTATGGAAACCATGAATGTGTGAACATGGACCTGCATTACTGCTAAGGAAAATCTAAGAAAAATGAGATATTTAGCGTAAAGAAATGGCCATTTGTATATCTGCCCAGTTGCCCCTTCACGACATATCTCGCAACTGGGTACCTAACGCTATTCTGAAGCCTCTCTCTGGGTTAAAAACCTCCTGTGTATGGGCACGTAGGAACATGCTATATAGAATGAGATTACCTGTGGCAACTGGGGGAGGGGTGCACAGTCAGAAGGTATGACCCTCTTGATATAGACAAAAAAGACTGCCTGCACTCAGCCTCATCGACCTGACGTGTGAACAGTCGCATAACTGAACATGACATAACGTACAAAAAAATACAGTTTGCACTCTGATAATGCTAAAGTATGGAAACCATGAATATGTGAACATGGACCTGCATTACTGCTAAGGAAAATCTAAGAAAAATGAGATATTTAGCGTATAGAAATGGCCATTTGTATATCTGCCCAGTTGCCCCTTCACGGCATATCTCGTAACTGGGTACCTAACGCTATTCTGAAGCCTCTCTCTGGGTTAAAAACCTCCTGTGTATGGGCACGTAGGAACCTGCTATATAGAATGAGATTACCTGTGGCAACTGGGGGAGGGGTGCACGGTCAGAAGGTATGACCCTCTTGATATAGACAAAAAAGACTGCCTGCACTCAGCCTCATCGACCTGACGTGTGAACAGTCGCATAACTGAACATGACATAACATACAAAAAAAATACAGTTTGCACTCTGATAATGCTAAAGTATGGAAACCATGAATGTGTGAACATGGACCTGCATTACTGCTAAGGAAAATCTAAGAAAAATGAGATATTTAGCGTATAGAAATGGCCATTTGTATATCTGCCCAGTTGCCCCTTCACGGCATATCTCGTAACTGGGTACCTAACGCTATTCTGAAGCCTCTCTCTGGGTTAAAAACCTCCTGTGTATGGGCACGTAGGAACCTGCTATATAGAATGAGATTACCTGTGGCAACTGGGGGAGGGGTGCACGGTCAGAAGGTATGACCCTCTTGATATAGACAAAAAAGACTGCCTGCACTCAGCCTCATCGACCTGACGTGTGAACAGTCGCATAACTGAACATGACATAACGTACAAAAAAATACAGTTTGCACTCTGATAATGCTAAAGTATGGAAACCATGAATGTGTGAACATGGACCTGCATTACTGCTAAGGAAAATCTAAGAAAAATGAGATATTTAGCGTAAAGAAATGGCCATTTGTATATCTGCCCAGTTGCCCCTTCACGACATATCTCGCAACTGGGTACCTAACGCTATTCTGAAGCCTCTCTCTGGGTTAAAAACCTCCTGTGTATGGGCACGTAGGAACCTGCTATATAGAATGAGATTACCTGTGGCAACTGGGGGAGGGGTGCACAGTCAGAAGGTATGACCCTCTTGATATAGACAAAAAAGACTGCCTGCACTCAGCCTCATCGACCTGACGTGTGAACAGTCGCATAACTGAACATGACATAACGTACAAAAAAATACAGTTTGCACTCTGATAATGCTAAAGTATGGAAACCATGAATATGTGAACATGGACCTGCATTACTGCTAAGGAAAATCTAAGAAAAATGAGATATTTAGCGTATAGAAATGGCCATTTGTATATCTGCCCAGTTGCCCCTTCACGGCATATCTCGTAACTGGGTACCTAACGCTATTCTGAAGCCTCTCTCTGGGTTAAAAACCTCCTGTGTATGGGCACGTAGGAACCTGCTATATAGAATGAGATTACCTGTGGCAACTGGGGGAGGGGTGCACGGTCAGAAGGTATGACCCTCTTGATATAGACAAAAAAGACTGCCTGCACTCAGCCTCATCGACCTGACGTGTGAACAGTCGCATAACTGAACATGACATAACGTACAAAAAAATACAGTTTGCACTCTGATAATGCTAAAGTATGGAAACCATGAATGTGTGAACATGGACCTGTATTACTGCTAAGGAAAATCTAAGAAAAATGAGATATTTAGCGTATAGAAATGGCCATTTGTATATCTGCCCAGTTGCCCCTTCACGGCATATCTCGTAACTGGGTACCTAACGCTATTCTGAAGCCTCTCTCTGGGTTAAAAACCTCCTGTGTATGGGCACGTAGGAACCTGCTATATAGAATGAGATTACCTGTGGCAACTGGGGGAGGGGTGCACGGTCAGAAGGTATGACCCTCTTGATATAGACAAAAAAGACTGCCTGCACTCAGCCTCATCGACCTGACGTGTGAACAGTCGCATAACTGAACATGACATAACATACAAAAAAATACAGTTTGCACTCTGATAATGCTAAAGTATGGAAACCATGAATGTGTGAACATGGACCTGCATTACTGCTAAGGAAAATCTAAGAAAAATTAGATATTTAGCGTAAAGAAATGGCCATTTTTATATCTGCCCAGTTGCCCCTTCACGACATATCTCGCAACTGGGTACCTAACGCTATTCTGAAGCCTCTCTCTGGGTTAAAAACCTCCTGTGTATGGGCACGTAGGAACCTGCTATATAGAATGAGATTACCTGAGGCAACTGGGGGAGGGGTGCACGGTCAGAAGGTATGACCCTCTTGATATAGACAAAAAAGACTGCCTGCACTCAGCCTCATCGACCTGACGTGTGAACAGTCGCATAACTGAACATGACATAACATACAAAAAAATACAGTTTGCACTCTGATAATGCTAAAGTATGGAAACCATGAATGTGTGAACATGGACCTGCATTACTGCTAAGGAAAATCTAAGAAAAATGAGATATTTAGCGTATAGAAATGGCCATTTGTATATCTGCCCAGTTGCCCCTTCACGGCATATCTCGTAACTGGGTACCTAACGCTATTCTGAAGCCTCTCTCTGGGTTAAAAACCTCCTGTGTATGGGCACGTAGGAACCTGCTATATAGAATGAGATTACCTGTGGCAACTGGGGGAGGGGTGCACGGTCAGAAGGTATGACCCTCTTGATATAGACAAAAAAGACTGCCTGCACTCAGCCTCATCGACCTGACGTGTGAACAGTCGCATAACTGAACATGACATAACGTACAAAAAAATACAGTTTGCACTCTGATAATGCTAAAGTATGGAAACCATGAATGTGTGAACATGGACCTGCATTACTGCTAAGGAAAATCTAAGAAAAATGAGATATTTAGCGTAAAGAAATGGCCATTTGTATATCTGCCCAGTTGCCCCTTCACGACATATCTCGCAACTGGGTACCTAACGCTATTCTGAAGCCTCTCTCTGGGTTAAAAACCTCCTGTGTATGGGCACGTAGGAACCTGCTATATAGAATGAGATTACCTGTGGCAACTGGGGGAGGGGTGCACGGTCAGAAGGTATGACCCTCTTGATATAGACAAAAAAGACTGCCTGCACTCAGCCTCATCGACCTGACGTGTGAACAGTCGCATAACTGAACATGACATAACATACAAAAAAATACAGTTTGCACTCTGATAATGCTAAAGTATGGAAACCATGAATGTGTGAACATGGACCTGCATTACTGCTAAGGAAAATCTAAGAAAAATGAGATATTTAGCGTATAGAAATGGCCATTTGTATATCTGCCCAGTTGCCCCTTCACGGCATATCTCGTAACTGGGTACCTAACGCTATTCTGAAGCCTCTCTCTGGGTTAAAAACCTCCTGTGTATGGGCACGTAGGAACCTGCTATATAGAATGAGATTACCTGTGGCAACTGGGGGAGGGGTGCACGGTCAGAAGGTATGACCCTCTTGATATAGACAAAAAAGACTGCCTGCACTCAGCCTCATCGACCTGACGTGTGAACAGTCGCATAACTGAACATGACATAACGTACAAAAAAATACAGTTTGCACTCTGATAATGCTAAAGTATGGAAACCATGAATGTGTGAACATGGACCTGCATTACTGCTAAGGAAAATCTAAGAAAAATGAGATATTTAGCGTATAGAAATGGCCATTTGTATATCTGCCCAGTTGCCCCTTCTTGACATATCTCGTAACTGGGTACCTAACGCAATTCTGAAGCCTCTCTCTGGGTTAAAAACCTCCTGTGTATGGGCATGTAGGTACCTGCTATATAGAATAAGATTACCTGTGGCAACTGGGGGAGGGGTGCACAGTCAGAAGGTATGACCCTCTTGATATAGACAAAAAAGACTGCCTGCACTCAGCCTCATCGACCTGACGTGTGAACAGTCGCATAACTGAACATGACATAACGTACAAAAAAATACAGTTTGCACTCTGATAATGCTAAAGTATGGAAACCATGAATATGTGAACATGGACCTGCATTACTGCTAAGGAAAATCTAAGAAAAATGAGATATTTAGCGTATAGAAATGGCCATTTGTATATCTGCCCAGTTGCCCCTTCACGGCATATCTCGTAACTGGGTACCTAACGCTATTCTGAAGCCTCTCTCTGGGTTAAAAACCTCCTGTGTATGGGCACGTAGGAACCTGCTATATAGAATGAGATTACCTGTGGCAACTGGGGGAGGGGTGCACGGTCAGAAGGTATGACCCTCTTGATATAGACAAAAAAGACTGCCTGCACTCAGCCTCATCGACCTGACGTGTGAACAGTCGCATAACTGAACATGACATAACATACAAAAAAATACAGTTTGCACTCTGATAATGCTAAAGTATGGAAACCATGAATGTGTGAACATGGACCTGCATTACTGCTAAGGAAAATCTAAGAAAAATGAGATATTTAGCGTATAGAAATGGCCATTTGTATATCTGCCCAGTTGCCCCTTCACGGCATATCTCGTAACTGGGTACCTAACGCTATTCTGAAGCCTCTCTCTGGGTTAAAAACCTCCTGTGTATGGGCACGTAGGAACCTGCTATATAGAATGAGATTACCTGTGGCAACTGGGGGAGGGGTGCACGGTCAGAAGGTATGACCCTCTTGATATAGACAAAAAAGACTGCCTGCACTCAGCCTCATCGACCTGACGTGTGAACAGTCGCATAACTGAACATGACATAACATACAAAAAAATACAGTTTGCACTCTGATAATGCTAAAGTATGGAAACCATGAATGTGTGAACATGGACCTGCATTACTGCTAAGGAAAATCTAAGAAAAATTAGATATTTAGCGTAAAGAAATGGCCATTTTTATATCTGCCCAGTTGCCCCTTCACGACATATCTCGCAACTGGGTACCTAACGCTATTCTGAAGCCTCTCTCTGGGTTAAAAACCTCCTGTGTATGGGCACGTAGGAACCTGCTATATAGAATGAGATTACCTGTGGCAACTGGGGGAGGGGTGCACGGTCAGAAGGTATGACCCTCTTGATATAGACAAAAAAGACTGCCTGCACTCAGCCTCATCGACCTGACGTGTGAACAGTCGCATAACTGAACATGACATAACATACAAAAAAATACAGTTTGCACTCTGATAATGCTAAAGTATGGAAACCATGAATGTGTGAACATGGACCTGCATTACTGCTAAGGAAAATCTAAGAAAAATTAGATATTTAGCGTAAAGAAATGGCCATTTTTATATCTGCCCAGTTGCCCCTTCACGACATATCTCGCAACTGGGTACCTAACGCTATTCTGAAGCCTCTCTCTGGGTTAAAAACCTCCTGTGTATGGGCACGTAGGAACCTGCTATATAGAATGAGATTACCTGTGGCAACTGGGGGAGGGGTGCACGGTCAGAAGGTATGACCCTCTTGATATAGACAAAAAAGACTGCCTGCACTCAGCCTCATCGACCTGACGTGTGAACAGTCGCATAACTGAACATGACATAACATACAAAAAAATACAGTTTGCACTCTGATAATGCTAAAGTATGGAAACCATGAATGTGTGAACATGGACCTGCATTACTGCTAAGGAAAATCTAAGAAAAATGAGATATTTAGCGTATAGAAATGGCCATTTGTATATCTGCCCAGTTGCCCCTTCACGGCATATCTCGTAACTGGGTACCTAACGCTATTCTGAAGCCTCTCTCTGGGTTAAAAACCTCCTGTGTATGGGCACGTAGGAACCTGCTATATAGAATGAGATTACCTGTGGCAACTGGGGGAGGGGTGCACGGTCAGAAGGTATGACCCTCTTGATATAGACAAAAAAGACTGCCTGCACTCAGCCTCATCGACCTGACGTGTGAACAGTCGCATAACTGAACATGACATAACGTACAAAAAAATACAGTTTGCACTCTGATAATGCTAAAGTATGGAAACCATGAATGTGTGAACATGGACCTGCATTACTGCTAAGGAAAATCTAAGAAAAATGAGATATTTAGCGTAAAGAAATGGCCATTTGTATATCTGCCCAGTTGCCCCTTCACGACATATCTCGCAACTGGGTACCTAACGCTATTCTGAAGCCTCCCTCTGGGTTAAAAACCTCCTGTGTATGGGCACGTAGGAACCTGCTATATAGAATGAGATTACCTGTGGCAACTGGGGGAGGGGTGCACGGTCAGAAGGTATGACCCTCTTGATATAGACAAAAAAGACTGCCTGCACTCAGCCTCATCGACCTGACGTGTGAACAGTCGCATAACTGAACATGACATAACATACAAAAAAATACAGTTTGCACTCTGATAATGCTAAAGTATGGAAACCATGAATGTGTGAACATGGACCTGCATTACTGCTAAGGAAAATCTAAGAAAAATGAGATATTTAGCGTATAGAAATGGCCATTTGTATATCTGCCCAGTTGCCCCTTCACGGCATATCTCGTAACTGGGTACCTAACGCTATTCTGAAGCCTCTCTCTGGGTTAAAAACCTCCTGTGTATGGGCACGTAGGAACCTGCTATATAGAATGAGATTACCTGTGGCAACTGGGGGAGGGGTGCACGGTCAGAAGGTATGACCCTCTTGATATAGACAAAAAAGACTGCCTGCACTCAGCCTCATCGACCTGACGTGTGAACAGTCGCATAACTGAACATGACATAACGTACAAAAAAATACAGTTTGCACTCTGATAATGCTAAAGTATGGAAACCATGAATGTGTGAACATGGACCTGCATTACTGCTAAGGAAAATCTAAGAAAAATGAGATATTTAGCGTAAAGAAATGGCCATTTGTATATCTGCCCAGTTGCCCCTTCACGACATATCTCGCAACTGGGTACCTAACGCTATTCTGAAGCCTCTCTCTGGGTTAAAAACCTCCTGTGTATGGGCACGTAGGAACCTGCTATATAGAATGAGATTACCTGTGGCAACTGGGGGAGGGGTGCACAGTCAGAAGGTATGACCCTCTTGATATAGACAAAAAAGACTGCCTGCACTCAGCCTCATCGACCCGACGTGTGAACAGTCGCATAACTGAACATGACATAACGTACAAAAAAATACAGTTTGCACTCTGATAATGCTAAAGTATGGAAACCATGAATATGTGAACATGGACCTGCATTACTGCTAAGGAAAATCTAAGAAAAATGAGATATTTAGCGTATAGAAATGGCCATTTGTATATCTGCCCAGTTGCCCCTTCACGGCATATCTCGTAACTGGGTACCTAACGCTATTCTGAAGCCTCTCTCTGGGTTAAAAACCTCCTGTGTATGGGCACGTAGGAACCTGCTATATAGAATGAGATTACCTGTGGCAACTGGGGGAGGGGTGCACGGTCAGAAGGTATGACCCTCTTGATATAGACAAAAAAGACTGCCTGCACTCAGCCTCATCGACCTGACGTGTGAACAGTCGCATAACTGAACATGACATAACATACAAAAAAATACAGTTTGCACTCTGATAATGCTAAAGTATGGAAACCATGAATGTGTGAACATGGACCTGCATTACTGCTAAGGAAAATCTAAGAAAAATTAGATATTTAGCGTAAAGAAATGGCCATTTGTATATCTGCCCAGTTGCCCCTTCACGACATATCTCGCAACTGGGTACCTAACGCTATTCTGAAGCCTCTCTCTGGGTTAAAAACCTCCTGTGTATGGGCACGTAGGAACCTGCTATATAGAATGAGATTACCTGTGGCAACTGGGGGAGGGGTGCACAGTCAGAAGGTATGACCCTCTTGATATAGACAAAAAAGACTGCCTGCACTCAGCCTCATCGACCTGACGTGTGAACAGTCGCATAACTGAACATGACATAACGTACAAAAAAATACAGTTTGCACTCTGATAATGCTAAAGTATGGAAACCATGAATATGTGAACATGGACCTGCATTACTGCTAAGGAAAATCTAAGAAAAATGAGATATTTAGCGTATAGAAATGGCCATTTGTATATCTGCCCAGTTGCCCCTTCACGGCATATCTCGTAACTGGGTACCTAACGCTATTCTGAAGCCTCTCTCTGGGTTAAAAACCTCCTGTGTATGGGCACGTAGGAACCTGCTATATAGAATGAGATTACCTGTGGCAACTGGGGGAGGGGTGCACGGTCAGAAGGTATGACCCTCTTGATATAGACAAAAAAGACTGCCTGCACTCAGCCTCATCGACCTGACGTGTGAACAGTCGCATAACTGAACATGACATAACATACAAAAAAATACAGTTTGCACTCTGATAATGCTAAAGTATGGAAACCATGAATGTGTGAACATGGACCTGCATTACTGCTAAGGAAAATCTAAGAAAAATGAGATATTTAGCGTAAAGAAATGGCCATTTGTATATCTGCCCAGTTGCCCCTTCACGACATATCTCGCAACTGGGTACCTAACGCTATTCTGAAGCCTCTCTCTGGGTTAAAAACCTCCTGTGTATGGGCACGTAGGAACCTGCTATATAGAATGAGATTACCTGTGGCAACTGGGGGAGGGGTGCACGGTCAGAAGGTATGACCCTCTTGATATAGACAAAAAAGACTGCCTGCACTCAGCCTCATCGACCTGACGTGTGAACAGTCGCATAACTGAACATGACATAACATACAAAAAAATACAGTTTGCACTCTGATAATGCTAAAGTATGGAAACCATGAATGTGTGAACATGGACCTGCATTACTGCTAAGGAAAATCTAAGAAAAATGAGATATTTAGCGTAAAGAAATGGCCATTTGTATATCTGCCCAGTTGCCCCTTCACGACATATCTCGCAACTGGGTACCTAACGCTATTCTGAAGCCTCTCTCTGGGTTAAAAACCTCCTGTGTATGGGCACGTAGGAACCTGCTATATAGAATGAGATTACCTGTGGCAACTGGGGGAGGGGTGCACAGTCAGAAGGTATGACCCTCTTGATATAGACAAAAAAGACTGCCTGCACTCAGCCTCATCGACCTGACGTGTGAACAGTCGCATAACTGAACATGACATAACGTACAAAAAAATACAGTTTGCACTCTGATAATGCTAAAGTATGGAAACCATGAATATGTGAACATGGACCTGCATTACTGCTAAGGAAAATCTAAGAAAAATGAGATATTTAGCGTATAGAAATGGCCATTTGTATATCTGCCCAGTTGCCCCTTCACGGCATATCTCGTAACTGGGTACCTAACGCTATTCTGAAGCCTCTCTCTGGGTTAAAAACCTCCTGTGTATGGGCACGTAGGAACCTGCTATATAGAATGAGATTACCTGTGGCAACTGGGGGAGGGGTGCACGGTCAGAAGGTATGACCCTCTTGATATAGACAAAAAAGACTGCCTGCACTCAGCCTCATCGACCTGACGTGTGAACAGTCGCATAACTGAACATGACATAACGTACAAAAAAATACAGTTTGCACTCTGATAATGCTAAAGTATGGAAACCATGAATGTGTGAACATGAACCTGCATTACTGCTAAGGAAAATCTAAGAAAAATGAGATATTTAGCGTAAAGAAATGGCCATTTGTATATCTGCCCAGTTGCCCCTTCACGACATATCTCGCAACTGGGTACCTAACGCTATTCTGAAGCCTCTCTCTGGGTTAAAAACCTCCTGTGTATGGGCACGTAGGAACCTGCTATATAGAATGAGATTACCTGTGGCAACTGGGGGAGGGGTGCACAGTCAGAAGGTATGACCCTCTTGATATAGACAAAAAAGACTGCCTGCACTCAGCCTCATCGACCTGACGTGTGAACAGTCGCATAACTGAACATGACATAACGTACAAAAAAATACAGTTTGCACTCTGATAATGCTAAAGTATGGAAACCATGAATATGTGAACATGGACCTGCATTACTGCTAAGGAAAATCTAAGAAAAATGAGATATTTAGCGTATAGAAATGGCCATTTGTATATCTGCCCAGTTGCCCCTTCACGGCATATCTCGTAACTGGGTACCTAATGCTATTCTGAAGCCTCTCTCTGGGTTAAAAACCTCCTGTGTATGGGCACGTAGGAACCTGCTATATAGAATGAGATTACCTGTGGCAACTGGGGGAGGGGTGCACGGTCAGAAGGTATGACCCTCTTGATATAGACAAAAAAGACTGCCTGCACTCAGCCTCATCGACCTGACGTGTGAACAGTCGCATAACTGAACATGACATAACGTACAAAAAAATACAGTTTGCACTCTGATAATGCTAAAGTATGGAAACCATGAATGTGTGAACATGGACCTGCATTACTGCTAAGGAAAATCTAAGAAAAATGAGATATTTAGCGTATAGAAATGGCCATTTGTATATCTGCCCAGTTGCCCCTTCACGGCATATCTCGTAACTGGGTACCTAACGCTATTCTGAAGCCTCTCTCTGGGTTAAAAACCTCCTGTGTATGGGCACGTAGGAACCTGCTATATAGAATGAGATTACCTGTGGCAACTGGGGGAGGGGTGCACGGTCAGAAGGTATGACCCTCTTGATATAGACAAAAAAGACTGCCTGCACTCAGCCTCATCGACCTGACGTGTGAACAGTCGCATAACTGAACATGACATAACATACAAAAAAATACAGTTTGCACTCTGATAATGCTAAAGTATGGAAACCATGAATGTGTGAACATGGACCTGCATTACTGCTAAGGAAAATCTAAGAAAAATTAGATATTTAGCGTAAAGAAATGGCCATTTGTATATCTGCCCAGTTGCCCCTTCACGACATATCTCGCAACTGGGTACCTAACGCTATTCTGAAGCCTCTCTCTGGGTTAAAAACCTCCTGTGTATGGGCACGTAGGAACCTGCTATATAGAATGAGATTACCTGTGGCAACTGGGGGAGGGGTGCACGGTCAGAAGGTATGACCCTCTTGATATAGACAAAAAAGACTGCCTGCACTCAGCCTCATCGACCTGACGTGTGAACAGTCGCATAACTGAACATGACATAACATACAAAAAAATACAGTTTGCACTCTGATAATGCTAAAGTATGGAAACCATGAATATGTGAACATGGACCTGCATTACTGCTAAGGAAAATCTAAGAAAAATGAGATATTTAGCGTATAGAAATGGCCATTTGTATATCTGCCCAGTTGCCCCTTCACGGCATATCTCGTAACTGGGTACCTAACGCTATTCTGAAGCCTCTCTCTGGGTTAAAAACCTCATGTGTATGGGCACGTAGGAACCTGCTATATAGAATGAGATTACCTGTGGCAACTGGGGGAGGGGTGCACGGTCAGAAGGTATGACCCTCTTGATATAGACAAAAAAGACTGCCTGCACTCAGCCTCATCGACCTGACGTGTGAACAGTCGCATAACTGAACATGACATAACGTACAAAAAAATACAGTTTGCACTCTGATAATGCTAAAGTATGGAAACCATAAATGTGTGAACATGGACCTGCATTACTGCTAAGGAAAATCTAAGAAAAATGAGATATTTAGCGTATAGAAATGGCCATTTGTATATCTGCCCAGTTGCCCCTTCACGGCATATCTCGTAACTGGGTACCTAACGCTATTCTGAAGCCTCTCTCTGGGTTAAAAACCTCCTGTGTATGGGCACGTAGGAACCTGCTATATAGAATGAGATTACCTGTGGCAACTGGGGGAGGGGTGCACGGTCAGAAGGTATGACCCTCTTGATATAGACAAAAAAGACTGCCTGCACTCAGCCTCATCGACCTGACGTGTGAACAGTCGAATAACTGAACATGACATAACGTACAAAAAAATACAGTTTGCACTCTGATAATGCTAAAGTATGGAAACCATGAATGTGTGAACATGGACCTGCATTACTGCTAAGGAAAATCTAAGAAAAATGAGATATTTAGCGTATAGAAATGGCCATTTGTATATCTGCCCAGTTGCCCCTTCTTGACATATCTCGTAACTGGGTACCTAACGCAATTCTGAAGCCTCTCTCTGGGTTAAAAACCTCCTGTGTATGGGCATGTAGGTACCTGCTATATAGAATAAGATTACCTGTGGCAACTGGGGGAGGGGTGCACGGTCAGAAGGTATGACCCTCTTGATATAGACAAAAAAGACTGCCTGCACTCAGCCTCATTGACCTGACGTGTGAACAGTCGCATAACTGAACATGACATAACGTACAAAAAAATACAGTTTGCACTCTGATAATGCTAAAGTATGGAAACCATGAATGTGTGAACATGGACCTGCATTACTGCTAAGGAAAATCTAAGAAAAATGAGATATTTAGCGTATAGAAATGGCCATTTGTATATCTGCCCAGTTGCCCCTTCACGGCATATCTCGTAACTGGGTACCTAACGCTATTCTGAAGCCTCTCTCTGGGTTAAAAACCTCCTGTGTATGGGCACGTAGGAACCTGCTATATAGAATGAGATTACCTGTGGCAACTGGGGGAGGGGTGCACGGTCAGAAGGTATGACCCTCTTGATATAGACAAAAAAGACTGCCTGCACTCAGCCTCATCGACCTGACGTGTGAACAGTCGCATAACTGAACATGACATAACATACAAAAAAATACAGTTTGCACTCTGATAATGCTAAAGTATGGAAACCATGAATGTGTGAACATGGACCTGCATTACTGCTAAGGAAAATCTAAGAAAAATGAGATATTTAGCGTAAAGAAATGGCCATTTGTATATCTGCCCAGTTGCCCCTTCACGACATATCTCGCAACTGGGTACCTAACGCTATTCTGAAGCCTCTCTCTGGGTTAAAAACCTCCTGTGTATGGGCACGTAGGAACCTGCTATATAGAATGAGATTACCTGTGGCAACTGGGGGAGGGGTGCACAGTCAGAAGGTATGACCCTCTTGATATAGACAAAAAAGACTGCCTGCACTCAGCCTCATCGACCTGACGTGTGAACAGTCGCATAACTGAACATGACATAACGTACAAAAAAATACAGTTTGCACTCTGATAATGCTAAAGTATGGAAACCATGAATATGTGAACATGGACCTGCATTACTGCTAAGGAAAATCTAAGAAAAATGAGATATTTAGCGTATAGAAATGGCCATTTGTATATCTGCCCAGTTGCCCCTTCACGGCATATCTCGTAACTGGGTACCTAACGCTATTCTGAAGCCTCTCTCTGGGTTAAAAACCTCCTGTGTATGGGCACGTAGGAACCTGCTATATAGAATGAGATTACCTGTGGCAACTGGGGGAGGGGTGCACGGTCAGAAGGTATGACCCTCTTGATATAGACAAAAAAGACTGCCTGCACTCAGCCTCATCGACCTGACGTGTGAACAGTCGCATAACTGAACATGACATAACGTACAAAAAAATACAGTTTGCACTCTGATAATGCTAAAGTATGGAAACCATGAATGTGTGAACATGGACCTGCATTACTGCTAAGGAAAATCTAAGAAAAATGAGATATTTAGCGTATAGAAATGGCCATTTGTATATCTGCCCAGTTGCCCCTTCTTGACATATCTCGTAACTGGGTACCTAACGCAATTCTGAAGCCTCTCTCTGGGTTAAAAACCTCCTGTGTATGGGCATGTAGGTACCTGCTATATAGAATAAGATTACCTGTGGCAACTGGGGGAGGGGTGCACGGTCAGAAGGTATGACCCTCTTGATATAGACAAAAAAGACTGCCTGCACTCAGCCTCATCGACCTGACGTGTGAACAGTCGCATAACTGAACATGACATAACGTACAAAAAAATACAGTTTGCACTCTGATAATGCTAAAGTATGGAAACCATGAATATGTGAACATGGACCTGCATTACTGCTAAGGAAAATCTAAGAAAAATGAGATATTTAGCGTATAGAAATGGCCATTTGTATATCTGCCCAGTTGCCCCTTCACGGCATATCTCGTAACTGGGTACCTAACGCTATTCTGAAGCCTCTCTCTGGGTTAAAAACCTCCTGTGTATGGGCACGTAGGAACCTGCTATATAGAATGAGATTACCTGTGGCAACTGGGGGAGGGGTGCACGGTCAGAAGGTATGACCCTCTTGATATAGACAAAAAAGACTGCCTGCACTCAGCCTCATCGACCTGACGTGTGAACAGTCGCATAACTGAACATGACATAACATACAAAAAAATACAGTTTGCACTCTGATAATGCTAAAGTATGGAAACCATGAATGTGTGAACATGGACCTGCATTACTGCTAAGGAAAATCTAAGAAAAATGAGATATTTAGCGTAAAGAAATGGCCATTTGTATATCTGCCCAGTTGCCCCTTCACGACATATCTCGCAACTGGGTACCTAACGCTATTCTGAAGCCTCTCTCTGGGTTAAAAACCTCCTGTGTATGGGCACGTAGGAACATGCTATATAGAATGAGATTACCTGTGGCAACTGGGGGAGGGGTGCACAGTCAGAAGGTATGACCCTCTTGATATAGACAAAAAAGACTGCCTGCACTCAGCCTCATCGACCTGACGTGTGAACAGTCGCATAACTGAACATGACATAACGTACAAAAAAATACAGTTTGCACTCTGATAATGCTAAAGTATGGAAACCATGAATATGTGAACATGGACCTGCATTACTGCTAAGGAAAATCTAAGAAAAATGAGATATTTAGCGTATAGAAATGGCCATTTGTATATCTGCCCAGTTGCCCCTTCACGGCATATCTCGTAACTGGGTACCTAACGCTATTCTGAAGCCTCTCTCTGGGTTAAAAACCTCCTGTGTATGGGCACGTAGGAACCTGCTATATAGAATGAGATTACCTGTGGCAACTGGGGGAGGGGTGCACGGTCAGAAGGTATGACCCTCTTGATATAGACAAAAAAGACTGCCTGCACTCAGCCTCATCGACCTGACGTGTGAACAGTCGCATAATTGAACATGACATAACATACAAAAAAATACAGTTTGCACTCTGATAATGCTAAAGTATGGAAACCATGAATGTGTGAACATGGACCTGCATTACTGCTAAGGAAAATCTAAGAAAAATGAGATATTTAGCGTATAGAAATGGCCATTTGTATATCTGCCCAGTTGCCCCTTCACGGCATATCTCGTAACTGGGTACCTAACGCTATTCTGAAGCCTCTCTCTGGGTTAAAAACCTCCTGTGTATGGGCACGTAGGAACCTGCTATATAGAATGAGATTACCTGTGGCAACTGGGGGAGGGGTGCACGGTCAGAAGGTATGACCCTCTTGATATAGACAAAAAAGACTGCCTGCACTCAGCCTCATCGACCTGACGTGTGAACAGTCGCATAACTGAACATGACATAACGTACAAAAAAAATACAGTTTGCACTCTGATAATGCTAAAGTATGGAAACCATGAATGTGTGAACATGGACCTGCATTACTGCTAAGGAAAATCTAAGAAAAATGAGATATTTAGCGTATAGAAATGGCCATTTGTATATCTGCCCAGTTGCCCCTTCACGGCATATCTCGTAACTGGGTACCTAACGCTATTCTGAAGCCTCTCTCTGGGTTAAAAACCTCCTGTGTATGGGCACGTAGGAACCTGCTATATAGAATGAGATTACCTGTGGCAACTGGGGGAGGGGTGCACGGTCAGAAGGTATGACCCTCTTGATATAGACAAAAAAGACTGCCTGCACTCAGCCTCATCGACCTGACGTGTGAACAGTCGCATAACTGAACATGACATAACGTACAAAAAAATACAGTTTGCACTCTGATAATGCTAAAGTATGGAAACCATGAATGTGTGAACATGGACCTGCATTACTGCTAAGGAAAATCTAAGAAAAATTAGATATTTAGCGTAAAGAAATGGCCATTTGTATATCTGCCCAGTTGCCCCTTCACGACATATCTCGCAACTGGGTACCTAACGCTATTCTGAAGCCTCTCTCTGGGTTAAAAACCTCCTGTGTATGGGCACGTAGGAACCTGCTATATAGAATGAGATTACCTGTGGCAACTGGGGGAGGGGTGCACGGTCAGAAGGTATGACCCTCTTGATATAGACAAAAAAGACTGCCTGCACTCAGCCTCATCGACCTGACGTGTGAACAGTCGCATAACTGAACATGACATAACGTACAAAAAAATACAGTTTGCACTCTGATAATGCTAAAGTATGGAAACCATGAATGTGTGAACATGGACCTGCATTACTGCTAAGGAAAATCTAAGAAAAATGAGATATTTAGCGTAAAGAAATGGCCATTTGTATATCTGCCCAGTTGCCCCTTCACGACATATCTCGCAACTGGGTACCTAACGCTATTCTGAAGCCTCTCTCTGGGTTAAAAACCTCCTGTGTATGGGCACGTAGGAACCTGCTATATAGAATGAGATTACCTGTGGCAACTGGGGGAGGGGTGCACAGTCAGAAGGTATGACCCTCTTGATATAGACAAAAAAGACTGCCTGCACTCAGCCTCATCGACCTGACGTGTGAACAGTCGCATAACTGAACATGACATAACATACAAAAAAATACAGTTTGCACTCTGATAATGCTAAAGTATGGAAACCATGAATGTGTGAACATGGACCTGCATTACTGCTAAGGAAAATCTAAGAAAAATGAGATATTTAGCGTAAAGAAATGGCCATTTGTATATCTGCCCAGTTGCCCCTTCACGACATATCTCGCAACTGGGTACCTAACGCTATTCTGAAGCCTCTCTCTGGGTTAAAAACCTCCTGTGTATGGGCACGTAGGAACCTGCTATATAGAATGAGATTACCTGTGGCAACTGGGGGAGGGGTGCACGGTCAGAAGGTATGACCCTCTTGATATAGACAAAAAAGACTGCCTGCACTCAGCCTCATCGACCTGACGTGTGAACAGTCGCATAACTGAACATGACATAACGTACAAAAAAATACAGTTTGCACTCTGATAATGCTAAAGTATGGAAACCATGAATGTGTGAACATGGACCTGCATTACTGCTAAGGAAAATCTAAGAAAAATGAGATATTTAGCGTAAAGAAATGGCCATTTGTATATCTGCCCAGTTGCCCCTTCACGACATATCTCGCAACTGGGTACCTAACGCTATTCTGAAGCCTCTCTCTGGGTTAAAAACCTCCTGTGTATGGGCACGTAGGAACCTGCTATATAGAATGAGATTACCTGTGGCAACTGGGGGAGGGGTGCACGGTCAGAAGGTATGACCCTCTTGATATAGACAAAAAAGACTGCCTGCACTCAGCCTCATCGACCTGACGTGTGAACAGTCGCATAACTGAACATGACATAACGTACAAAAAAATACAGTTTGCACTCTGATAATGCTAAAGTATGGAAACCATGAATGTGTGAACATGGACCTGCATTACTGCTAAGGAAAATCTAAGAAAAATGAGATATTTAGCGTATAGAAATGGCCATTTGTATATCTGCCCAGTTGCCCCTTCACGGCATATCTCGTAACTGGGTACCTAACGCTATTCTGAAGCCTCTCTCTGGGTTAAAAACCTCCTGTGTATGGGCACGTAGGAACCTGCTATATAGAATGAGATTACCTGTGGCAACTGGGGGAGGGGTGCACGGTCAGAAGGTATGACCCTCTTGATATAGACAAAAAAGACTGCCTGCACTCAGCCTCATCGACCTGACGTGTGAACAGTCGCATAACTGAACATGACATAACATACAAAAAAATACAGTTTGCACTCTGATAATGCTAAAGTATGGAAACCATGAATGTGTGAACATGGACCTGCATTACTGCTAAGGAAAATCTAAGAAAAATGAGATATTTAGCGTAAAGAAATGGCCATTTGTATATCTGCCCAGTTGCCCCTTCACGACATATCTCGCAACTGGGTACCTAACGCTATTCTGAAGCCTCTCTCTGGGTTAAAAACCTCCTGTGTATGGGCACGTAGGAACCTGCTATATAGAATGAGATTACCTGTGGCAACTGGGGGAGGGGTGCACGGTCAGAAGGTATGACCCTCTTGATATAGACAAAAAAGACTGCCTGCACTCAGCCTCATCGACCTGACGTGTGAACAGTCGCATAACTGAACATGACATAACGTACAAAAAAATACAGTTTGCACTCTGATAATGCTAAAGTATGGAAACCATGAATGTGTGAACATGGACCTGCATTACTGCTAAGGAAAATCTAAGAAAAATGAGATATTTAGCGTAAAGAAATGGCCATTTGTATATCTGCCCAGTTGCCCCTTCACGACATATCTCGCAACTGGGTACCTAACGCTATTCTGAAGCCTCTCTCTGGGTTAAAAACCTCCTGTGTATGGGCACGTAGGAACCTGCTATATAGAATGAGATTACCTGTGGCAACTGGGGGAGGGGTGCACGGTCAGAAGGTATGACCCTCTTGATATAGACAAAAAAGACTGCCTGCACTCAGCCTCATCGACCTGACGTGTGAACAGTCGCATAACTGAACATGACATAACGTACAAAAAAATACAGTTTGCACTCTGATAATGCTAAAGTATGGAAACCATGAATGTGTGAACATGGACCTGCATTACTGCTAAGGAAAATCTAAGAAAAATGAGATATTTAGCGTATAGAAATGGCCATTTGTATATCTGCCCAGTTGCCCCTTCTTGACATATCTCGTAACTGGGTACCTAACGCAATTCTGAAGCCTCTCTCTGGGTTAAAAACCTCCTGTGTATGGGCATGTAGGTACCTGCTATATAGAATAAGATTACCTGTGGCAACTGGGGGAGGGGTGCACAGTCAGAAGGTATGACCCTCTTGATATAGACAAAAAAGACTGCCTGCACTCAGCCTCATCGACCTGACGTGTGAACAGTCGCATAACTGAACATGACATAACGTACAAAAAAATACAGTTTGCACTCTGATAATGCTAAAGTATGGAAACCATGAATATGTGAACATGGACCTGCATTACTGCTAAGGAAAATCTAAGAAAAATGAGATATTTAGCGTATAGAAATGGCCATTTGTATATCTGCCCAGTTGCCCCTTCACGGCATATCTCGTAACTGGGTACCTAACGCTATTCTGAAGCCTCTCTCTGGGTTAAAAACCTCCTGTGTATGGGCACGTAGGAACCTGCTATATAGAATGAGATTACCTGTGGCAACTGGGGGAGGGGTGCACGGTCAGAAGGTATGACCCTCTTGATATAGACAAAAAAGACTGCCTGCACTCAGCCTCATCGACCTGACGTGTGAACAGTCGCATAACTGAACATGACATAACATACAAAAAAATACAGTTTGCACTCTGATAATGCTAAAGTATGGAAACCATGAATGTGTGAACATGGACCTGCATTACTGCTAAGGAAAATCTAAGAAAAATGAGATATTTAGCGTATAGAAATGGCCATTTGTATATCTGCCCAGTTGCCCCTTCACGGCATATCTCGTAACTGGGTACCTAACGCTATTCTGAAGCCTCTCTCTGGGTTAAAAACCTCCTGTGTATGGGCACGTAGGAACCTGCTATATAGAATGAGATTACCTGTGGCAACTGGGGGAGGGGTGCACGGTCAGAAGGTATGACCCTCTTGATATAGACAAAAAAGACTGCCTGCACTCAGCCTCATCGACCTGACGTGTGAACAGTCGCATAACTGAACATGACATAACATACAAAAAAATACAGTTTGCACTCTGATAATGCTAAAGTATGGAAACCATGAATGTGTGAACATGGACCTGCATTACTGCTAAGGAAAATCTAAGAAAAATGAGATATTTAGCGTAAAAAAATGGCCATTTGTATATCTGCCCAGTTGCCCCTTCACGACATATCTCGCAACTGGGTACCTAACGCTATTCTGAAGCCTCTCTCTGGGTTAAAAACCTCCTGTGTATGGGCACGTAGGAACCTGCTATATAGAATGAGATTACCTGTGGCAACTGGGGGAGGGGTGCACGGTCAGAAGGTATGACCCTCTTGATATAGACAAAAAAGACTGCCTGCACTCAGCCTCATCGACCTGACGTGTGAACAGTCGCATAACTGAACATGACATAACGTACAAAAAAATACAGTTTGCACTCTGATAATGCTAAAGTATGGAAACCATGAATATGTGAACATGGACCTGCATTACTGCTAAGGAAAATCTAAGAAAAATGAGATATTTAGCGTATAGAAATGGCCATTTGTATATCTGCCCAGTTGCCCCTTCACGGCATATCTCGTAACTGGGTACCTAACGCTATTCTGAAGCCTCTCTCTGGGTTAAAAACCTCCTGTGTATGGGCACGTAGGAACCTGCTATATAGAATGAGATTACCTGTGGCAACTGGGGGAGGGGTGCACGGTCAGAAGGTATGACCCTCTTGATATAGACAAAAAAGACTGCCTGCACTCAGCCTCATCGACCTGACGTGTGAACAGTCGCATAACTGAACATGACATAACATACAAAAAAATACAGTTTGCACTCTGATAATGCTAAAGTATGGAAACCATGAATGTGTGAACATGGACCTGCATTACTGCTAAGGAAAATCTAAGAAAAATGAGATATTTAGCGTATAGAAATGGCCATTTGTATATCTGCCCAGTTGCCCCTTCACGGCATATCTCGTAACTGGGTACCTAACGCTATTCTGAAGCCTCTCTCTGGGTTAAAAACCTCCTGTGTATGGGCACGTAGGAACCTGCTATATAGAATGAGATTACCTGTGGCAACTGGGGGAGGGGTGCACGGTCAGAAGGTATGACCCTCTTGATATAGACAAAAAAGACTGCCTGCACTCAGCCTCATCGACCTGACGTGTGAACAGTCGCATAACTGAACATGACATAACATACAAAAAAATACAGTTTGCACTCTGATAATGCTAAAGTATGGAAACCATGAATGTGTGAACATGGACCTGCATTACTGCTAAGGAAAATCTAAGAAAAATGAGATATTTAGCGTAAAAAAATGGCCATTTGTATATCTGCCCAGTTGCCCCTTCACGACATATCTCGCAACTGGGTACCTAACGCTATTCTGAAGCCTCTCTCTGGGTTAAAAACCTCCTGTGTATGGGCACGTAGGAACCTGCTATATAGAATGAGATTACCTGTGGCAACTGGGGGAGGGGTGCACGGTCAGAAGGTATGACCCTCTTGATATAGACAAAAAAGACTGCCTGCACTCAGCCTCATCGACCTGACGTGTGAACAGTCGCATAACTGAACATGACATAACGTACAAAAAAATACAGTTTGCACTCTGATAATGCTAAAGTATGGAAACCATGAATATGTGAACATGGACCTGCATTACTGCTAAGGAAAATCTAAGAAAAATGAGATATTTAGCGTATAGAAATGGCCATTTGTATATCTGCCCAGTTGCCCCTTCACGGCATATCTCGTAACTGGGTACCTAACGCTATTCTGAAGCCTCTCTCTGGGTTAAAAACCTCCTGTGTATGGGCACGTAGGAACCTGCTATATAGAATGAGATTACCTGTGGCAACTGGGGGAGGGGTGCACGGTCAGAAGGTATGACCCTCTTGATATAGACAAAAAAGACTGCCTGCACTCAGCCTCATCGACCTGACGTGTGAACAGTCGCATAACTGAACATGACATAACGTACAAAAAAATACAGTTTGCACTCTGATAATGCTAAAGTATGGAAACCATAAATGTGTGAACATGGACCTGCATTACTGCTAAGGAAAATCTAAGAAAAATGAGATATTTAGCGTATAGAAATGGCCATTTGTATATCTGCCCAGTTGCCCCTTCACGGCATATCTCGTAACTGGGTACCTAACGCTATTCTGAAGCCTCTCTCTGGGTTAAAAACCTCCTGTGTATGGGCACGTAGGAACCTGCTATATAGAATGAGATTACCTGTGGCAACTGGGGGAGGGGTGCACGGTCAGAAGGTATGACCCTCTTGATATAGACAAAAAAGACTGCCTGCACTCAGCCTCATCGACCTGACGTGTGAACAGTCGCATAACTGAACATGACATAACGTACAAAAAAATACAGTTTGCACTCTGATAATGCTAAAGTATGGAAACCATGAATGTGTGAACATGGACCTGCATTACTGCTAAGGAAAATCTAAGAAAAATGAGATATTTAGCGTATAGAAATGGCCATTTGTATATCTGCCCAGTTGCCCCTTCTTGACATATCTCGTAACTGGGTACCTAACGCAATTCTGAAGCCTCTCTCTGGGTTAAAAACCTCCTGTGTATGGGCATGTAGGTACCTGCTATATAGAATAAGATTACCTGTGGCAACTGGGGGAGGGGTGCACGGTCAGAAGGTATGACCCTCTTGATATAGACAAAAAAGACTGCCTGCACTCAGCCTCATTGACCTGACGTGTGAACAGTCGCATAACTGAACATGACATAACGTACAAAAAAATACAGTTTGCACTCTGATAATGCTAAAGTATGGAAACCATGAATGTGTGAACATGGACCTGCATTACTGCTAAGGAAAATCTAAGAAAAATGAGATATTTAGCGTATAGAAATGGCCATTTGTATATCTGCCCAGTTGCCCCTTCACGGCATATCTCGTAACTGGGTACCTAACGCTATTCTGAAGCCTCTCTCTGGGTTAAAAACCTCCTGTGTATGGGCACGTAGGAACCTGCTATATAGAATGAGATTACCTGTGGCAACTGGGGGAGGGGTGCACGGTCAGAAGGTATGACCCTCTTGATATAGACAAAAAAGACTGCCTGCACTCAGCCTCATCGACCTGACGTGTGAACAGTCGCATAACTGAACATGACATAACATACAAAAAAATACAGTTTGCACTCTGATAATGCTAAAGTATGGAAACCATGAATGTGTGAACATGGACCTGCATTACTGCTAAGGAAAATCTAAGAAAAATGAGATATTTAGCGTAAAGAAATGGCCATTTGTATATCTGCCCAGTTGCCCCTTCACGACATATCTCGCAACTGGGTACCTAACGCTATTCTGAAGCCTCTCTCTGGGTTAAAAACCTCCTGTGTATGGGCACGTAGGAACCTGCTATATAGAATGAGATTACCTGTGGCAACTGGGGGAGGGGTGCACAGTCAGAAGGTATGACCCTCTTGATATAGACAAAAAAGACTGCCTGCACTCAGCCTCATCGACCTGACGTGTGAACAGTCGCATAACTGAACATGACATAACGTACAAAAAAATACAGTTTGCACTCTGATAATGCTAAAGTATGGAAACCATGAATATGTGAACATGGACCTGCATTACTGCTAAGGAAAATCTAAGAAAAATGAGATATTTAGCGTATAGAAATGGCCATTTGTATATCTGCCCAGTTGCCCCTTCACGGCATATCTCGTAACTGGGTACCTAACGCTATTCTGAAGCCTCTCTCTGGGTTAAAAACCTCCTGTGTATGGGCACGTAGGAACCTGCTATATAGAATGAGATTACCTGTGGCAACTTGGGGAGGGGTGCACGGTCAGAAGGTATGACCCTCTTGATATAGACAAAAAAGACTGCCTGCACTCAGCCTCATTGACCTGACGTGTGAACAGTCGCATAACTGAACATGACATAACGTACAAAAAAATACAGTTTGCACTCTGATAATGCTAAAGTATGGAAACCATGAATGTGTGAACATGGACCTGCATTACTGCTAAGGAAAATCTAAGAAAAATGAGATATTTAGCGTATAGAAATGGCCATTTGTATATCTGCCCAGTTGCCCCTTCACGGCATATCTCGTAACTGGGTACCTAACGCTATTCTGAAGCCTCTCTCTGGGTTAAAAACCTCCTGTGTATGGGCACGTAGGAACCTGCTATATAGAATGAGATTACCTGTGGCAACTGGGGGAGGGGTGCACGGTCAGAAGGTATGACCCTCTTGATATAGACAAAAAAGACTGCCTGCACTCAGCCTCATCGACCTGACGTGTGAACAGTCGCATAACTGAACATGACATAACATACAAAAAAATACAGTTTGCACTCTGATAATGCTAAAGTATGGAAACCATGAATGTGTGAACATGGACCTGCATTACTGCTAAGGAAAATCTAAGAAAAATGAGATATTTAGCGTAAAGAAATGGCCATTTGTATATCTGCCCAGTTGCCCCTTCACGACATATCTCGCAACTGGGTACCTAACGCTATTCTGAAGCCTCTCTCTGGGTTAAAAACCTCCTGTGTATGGGCACGTAGGAACCTGCTATATAGAATGAGATTACCTGTGGCAACTGGGGGAGGGGTGCACAGTCAGAAGGTATGACCCTCTTGATATAGACAAAAAAGACTGCCTGCACTCAGCCTCATCGACCTGACGTGTGAACAGTCGCATAACTGAACATGACATAACGTACAAAAAAATACAGTTTGCACTCTGATAATGCTAAAGTATGGAAACCATGAATATGTGAACATGGACCTGCATTACTGCTAAGGAAAATCTAAGAAAAATGAGATATTTAGCGTATAGAAATGGCCATTTGTATATCTGCCCAGTTGCCCCTTTACGGCATATCTCGTAACTGGGTACCTAACGCTATTCTGAAGCCTCTCTCTGGGTTAAAAACCTCCTGTGTATGGGCACGTAGGAACCTGCTATATAGAATGAGATTACCTGTGGCAACTGGGGGAGGGGTGCACGGTCAGAAGGTATGACCCTCTTGATATAGACAAAAAAGACTGCCTGCACTCAGCCTCATCGACCTGACGTGTGAACAGTCGCATAACTGAACATGACATAACGTACAAAAAAATACAGTTTGCACTCTGATAATGCTAAAGTATGGAAACCATGAATGTGTGAACATGGACCTGCATTACTGCTAAGGAAAATCTAAGAAAAATGAGATATTTAGCGTATAGAAATGGCCATTTGTATATCTGCCCAGTTGCCCCTTCTTGACATATCTCGTAACTGGGTACCTAACGCAATTCTGAAGCCTCTCTCTGGGTTAAAAACCTCCTGTGTATGGGCATGTAGGTACCTGCTATATAGAATAAGATTTTCTGTGGCAACTGGGGGAGGGGTGCACGGTCAGAAGGTATGACCCTCTTGATATAGACAAAAAAGACTGCCTGCACTCAGCCTCATCGACCTGACGTGTGAACAGTCGCATAACTGAACATGACATAACGTACAAAAAAATACAGTTTGCACTCTGATAATGCTAAAGTATGGAAACCATGAATATGTGAACATGGACCTGCATTACTGCTAAGGAAAATCTAAGAAAAATGAGATATTTAGCGTATAGAAATGGCCATTTGTATATCTGCCCAGTTGCCCCTTCACGGCATATCTCGTAACTGGGTACCTAACGCTATTCTGAAGCCTCTCTCTGGGTTAAAAACCTCCTGTGTATGGGCACGTAGGAACCTGCTATATAGAATGAGATTACCTGTGGCAACTGGGGGAGGGGTGCACGGTCAGAAGGTATGACCCTCTTGATATAGACAAAAAAGACTGCCTGCACTCAGCCTCATCGACCTGACGTGTGAACAGTCGCATAACTGAACATGACATAACATACAAAAAAATACAGTTTGCACTCTGATAATGCTAAAGTATGGAAACCATGAATGTGTGAACATGGACCTGCATTACTGCTAAGGAAAATCTAAGAAAAATGAGATATTTAGCGTAAAGAAATGGCCATTTGTATATCTGCCCAGTTGCCCCTTCACGACATATCTCGCAACTGGGTACCTAACGCTATTCTGAAGCCTCTCTCTGGGTTAAAAACCTCCTGTGTATGGGCACGTAGGAACATGCTATATAGAATGAGATTACCTGTGGCAACTGGGGGAGGGGTGCACAGTCAGAAGGTATGACCCTCTTGATATAGACAAAAAAGACTGCCTGCACTCAGCCTCATCGACCTGACGTGTGAACAGTCGCATAACTGAACATGACATAACATACAAAAAAATACAGTTTGCACTCTGATAATGCTAAAGTATGGAAACCATGAATGTGTGAACATGGACCTGCATTACTGCTAAGGAAAATCTAAGAAAAATGAGATATTTAGCGTAAAGAAATGGCCATTTGTATATCTGCCCAGTTGCCCCTTCACGACATATCTCGCAACTGGGTACCTAACGCTATTCTGAAGCCTCTCTCTGGGTTAAAAACCTCCTGTGTATGGGCACGTAGGAACATGCTATATAGAATGAGATTACCTGTGGCAACTGGGGGAGGGGTGCACAGTCAGAAGGTATGACCCTCTTGATATAGACAAAAAAGACTGCCTGCACTCAGCCTCATCGACCTGACGTGTGAACAGTCGCATAACTGAACATGACATAACGTACAAAAAAATACAGTTTGCACTCTGATAATGCTAAAGTATGGAAACCATGAATATGTGAACATGGACCTGCATTACTGCTAAGGAAAATCTAAGAAAAATGAGATATTTAGCGTATAGAAATGGCCATTTGTATATCTGCCCAGTTGCCCCTTCACGGCATATCTCGTAACTGGGTACCTAACGCTATTCTGAAGCCTCTCTCTGGGTTAAAAACCTCCTGTGTATGGGCACGTAGGAACCTGCTATATAGAATGAGATTACCTGTGGCAACTGGGGGAGGGGTGCACGGTCAGAAGGTATGACCCTCTTGATATAGACAAAAAAGACTGCCTGCACTCAGCCTCATCGACCTGACGTGTGAACAGTCGCATAATTGAACATGACATAACATACAAAAAAATACAGTTTGCACTCTGATAATGCTAAAGTATGGAAACCATGAATGTGTGAACATGGACCTGCATTACTGCTAAGGAAAATCTAAGAAAAATGAGATATTTAGCGTATAGAAATGGCCATTTGTATATCTGCCCAGTTGCCCCTTCACGGCATATCTCGTAACTGGGTACCTAACGCTATTCTGAAGCCTCTCTCTGGGTTAAAAACCTCCTGTGTATGGGCACGTAGGAACCTGCTATATAGAATGAGATTACCTGTGGCAACTGGGGGAGGGGTGCACGGTCAGAAGGTATGACCCTCTTGATATAGACAAAAAAGACTGCCTGCACTCAGCCTCATCGACCTGACGTGTGAACAGTCGCATAACTGAACATGACATAACGTACAAAAAAAATACAGTTTGCACTCTGATAATGCTAAAGTATGGAAACCATGAATGTGTGAACATGGACCTGCATTACTGCTAAGGAAAATCTAAGAAAAATGAGATATTTAGCGTATAGAAATGGCCATTTGTATATCTGCCCAGTTGCCCCTTCACGGCATATCTCGTAACTGGGTACCTAACGCTATTCTGAAGCCTCTCTCTGGGTTAAAAACCTCCTGTGTATGGGCACGTAGGAACCTGCTATATAGAATGAGATTACCTGTGGCAACTGGGGGAGGGGTGCACGGTCAGAAGGTATGACCCTCTTGATATAGACAAAAAAGACTGCCTGCACTCAGCCTCATCGACCTGACGTGTGAACAGTCGCATAACTGAACATGACATAACGTACAAAAAAATACAGTTTGCACTCTGATAATGCTAAAGTATGGAAACCATGAATGTGTGAACATGGACCTGCATTACTGCTAAGGAAAATCTAAGAAAAATGAGATATTTAGCGTAAAGAAATGGCCATTTGTATATCTGCCCAGTTGCCCCTTCACGACATATCTCGCAACTGGGTACCTAACGCTATTCTGAAGCCTCTCTCTGGGTTAAAAACCTCCTGTGTATGGGCACGTAGGAACCTGCTATATAGAATGAGATTACCTGTGGCAACTGGGGGAGGGGTGCACAGTCAGAAGGTATGACCCTCTTGATATAGACAAAAAAGACTGCCTGCACTCAGCCTCATCGACCTGACGTGTGAACAGTCGCATAACTGAACATGACATAACGTACAAAAAAATACAGTTTGCACTCTGATAATGCTAAAGTATGGAAACCATGAATATGTGAACATGGACCTGCATTACTGCTAAGGAAAATCTAAGAAAAATGAGATATTTAGCGTATAGAAATGGCCATTTGTATATCTGCCCAGTTGCCCCTTCACGGCATATCTCGTAACTGGGTACCTAACGCTATTCTGAAGCCTCTCTCTGGGTTAAAAACCTCCTGTGTATGGGCACGTAGGAACCTGCTATATAGAATGAGATTACCTGTGGCAACTGGGGGAGGGGTGCACGGTCAGAAGGTATGACCCTCTTGATATAGACAAAAAAGACTGCCTGCACTCAGCCTCATCGACCTGACGTGTGAACAGTCGCATAACTGAACATGACATAACATACAAAAAAATACAGTTTGCACTCTGATAATGCTAAAGTATGGAAACCATGAATGTGTGAACATGGACCTGCATTACTGCTAAGGAAAATCTAAGAAAAATGAGATATTTAGCGTAAAGAAATGGCCATTTGTATATCTGCCCAGTTGCCCCTTCACGACATATCTCGCAACTGGGTACCTAACGCTATTCTGAAGCCTCTCTCTGGGTTAAAAACCTCCTGTGTATGGGCACGTAGGAACATGCTATATAGAATGAGATTACCTGTGGCAACTGGGGGAGGGGTGCACAGTCAGAAGGTATGACCCTCTTGATATAGACAAAAAAGACTGCCTGCACTCAGCCTCATCGACCTGACGTGTGAACAGTCGCATAACTGAACATGACATAACGTACAAAAAAATACAGTTTGCACTCTGATAATGCTAAAGTATGGAAACCATGAATATGTGAACATGGACCTGCATTACTGCTAAGGAAAATCTAAGAAAAATGAGATATTTAGCGTATAGAAATGGCCATTTGTATATCTGCCCAGTTGCCCCTTCACGGCATATCTCGTAACTGGGTACCTAACGCTATTCTGAAGCCTCTCTCTGGGTTAAAAACCTCCTGTGTATGGGCACGTAGGAACCTGCTATATAGAATGAGATTACCTGTGGCAACTGGGGGAGGGGTGCACGGTCAGAAGGTATGACCCTCTTGATATAGACAAAAAAGACTGCCTGCACTCAGCCTCATCGACCTGACGTGTGAACAGTCGCATAATTGAACATGACATAACATACAAAAAAATACAGTTTGCACTCTGATAATGCTAAAGTATGGAAACCATGAATGTGTGAACATGGACCTGCATTACTGCTAAGGAAAATCTAAGAAAAATGAGATATTTAGCGTATAGAAATGGCCATTTGTATATCTGCCCAGTTGCCCCTTCACGGCATATCTCGTAACTGGGTACCTAACGCTATTCTGAAGCCTCTCTCTGGGTTAAAAACCTCCTGTGTATGGGCACGTAGGAACCTGCTATATAGAATGAGATTACCTGTGGCAACTGGGGGAGGGGTGCACGGTCAGAAGGTATGACCCTCTTGATATAGACAAAAAAGACTGCCTGCACTCAGCCTCATCGACCTGACGTGTGAACAGTCGCATAACTGAACATGACATAACGTACAAAAAAAATACAGTTTGCACTCTGATAATGCTAAAGTATGGAAACCATGAATGTGTGAACATGGACCTGCATTACTGCTAAGGAAAATCTAAGAAAAATGAGATATTTAGCGTATAGAAATGGCCATTTGTATATCTGCCCAGTTGCCCCTTCACGGCATATCTCGTAACTGGGTACCTAACGCTATTCTGAAGCCTCTCTCTGGGTTAAAAACCTCCTGTGTATGGGCACGTAGGAACCTGCTATATAGAATGAGATTACCTGTGGCAACTGGGGGAGGGGTGCACGGTCAGAAGGTATGACCCTCTTGATATAGACAAAAAAGACTGCCTGCACTCAGCCTCATCGACCTGACGTGTGAACAGTCGCATAACTGAACATGACATAACGTACAAAAAAATACAGTTTGCACTCTGATAATGCTAAAGTATGGAAACCATGAATGTGTGAACATGGACCTGCATTACTGCTAAGGAAAATCTAAGAAAAATGAGATATTTAGCGTAAAGAAATGGCCATTTGTATATCTGCCCAGTTGCCCCTTCACGACATATCTCGCAACTGGGTACCTAACGCTATTCTGAAGCCTCTCTCTGGGTTAAAAACCTCCTGTGTATGGGCACGTAGGAACCTGCTATATAGAATGAGATTACCTGTGGCAACTGGGGGAGGGGTGCACAGTCAGAAGGTATGACCCTCTTGATATAGACAAAAAAGACTGCCTGCACTCAGCCTCATCGACCTGACGTGTGAACAGTCGCATAACTGAACATGACATAACGTACAAAAAAATACAGTTTGCACTCTGATAATGCTAAAGTATGGAAACCATGAATGTGTGAACATGGACCTGCATTACTGCTAAGGAAAATCTAAGAAAAATGAGATATTTAGCGTAAAGAAATGGCCATTTGTATATCTGCCCAGTTGCCCCTTCACGACATATCTCGCAACTGGGTACCTAACGCTATTCTGAAGCCTCTCTCTGGGTTAAAAACCTCCTGTGTATGGGCACGTAGGAACCTGCTATATAGAATGAGATTACCTGTGGCAACTGGGGGAGGGGTGCACGGTCAGAAGGTATGACCCTCTTGATATAGACAAAAAAGACTGCCTGCACTCAGCCTCATCGACCTGACGTGTGAACAGTCGCATAACTGAACATGACATAACGTACAAAAAAATACAGTTTGCACTCTGATAATGCTAAAGTATGGAAACCATGAATGTGTGAACATGGACCTGCATTACTGCTAAGGAAAATCTAAGAAAAATGAGATATTTAGCGTAAAGAAATGGCCATTTGTATATCTGCCCAGTTGCCCCTTCACGACATATCTCGCAACTGGGTACCTAACGCTATTCTGAAGCCTCTCTCTGGGTTAAAAACCTCCTGTGTATGGGCACGTAGGAACCTGCTATATAGAATGAGATTACCTGTGGCAACTGGGGGAGGGGTGCACAGTCAGAAGGTATGACCCTCTTGATATAGACAAAAAAGACTGCCTGCACTCAGCCTCATCGACCTGACGTGTGAACAGTCGCATAACTGAACATGACATAACATACAAAAAAATACAGTTTGCACTCTGATAATGCTAAAGTATGGAAACCATGAATGTGTGAACATGGACCTGCATTACTGCTAAGGAAAATCTAAGAAAAATGAGATATTTAGCGTAAAGAAATGGCCATTTGTATATCTGCCCAGTTGCCCCTTCACGACATATCTCGCAACTGGGTACCTAACGCTATTCTGAAGCCTCTCTCTGGGTTAAAAACCTCCTGTGTATGGGCACGTAGGAACCTGCTATATAGAATGAGATTACCTGTGGCAACTGGGGGAGGGGTGCACGGTCAGAAGGTATGACCCTCTTGATATAGACAAAAAAGACTGCCTGCACTCAGCCTCATCGACCTGACGTGTGAACAGTCGCATAACTGAACATGACATAACGTACAAAAAAATACAGTTTGCACTCTGATAATGCTAAAGTATGGAAACCATGAATGTGTGAACATGGACCTGCATTACTGCTAAGGAAAATCTAAGAAAAATGAGATATTTAGCGTATAGAAATGGCCATTTGTATATCTGCCCAGTTGCCCCTTCTTGACATATCTCGTAACTGGGTACCTAACGCAATTCTGAAGCCTCTCTCTGGGTTAAAAACCTCCTGTGTATGGGCATGTAGGTACCTGCTATATAGAATAAGATTACCTGTGGCAACTGGGGGAGGGGTGCACGGTCAGAAGGTATGACCCTCTTGATATAGACAAAAAAGACTGCCTGCACTCAGCCTCATTGACCTGACGTGTGAACAGTCGCATAACTGAACATGACATAACATACAAAAAAATACAGTTTGCACTCTGATAATGCTAAAGGATGGAAACCATGAATGTGTGAACATGGACCTGCATTACTGCTAAGGAAAATCTAAGAAAAATGAGATATTTAGCGTATAGAAATGGCCATTTGTATATCTGCCCAGTTGCCCCTTCACGGCATATCTCGTAACTGGGTACCTAACGCTATTCTGAAGCCTCTCTCTGGGTTAAAAACCTCCTGTGTATGGGCACGTAGGAACCTGCTATATAGAATGAGATTACCTGTGGCAACTGGGGGAGGGGTGCACGGTCAGAAGGTATGACCCTCTTGATATAGACAAAAAAGACTGCCTGCACTCAGCCTCATCGACCTGACGTGTGAACAGTCGCATAACTGAACATGACATAACGTACAAAAAATACAGTTTGCACTCTGATAATGCTAAAGTATGGAAACCATGAATGTGTGAACATGGACCTGCATTACTGCTAAGGAAAATCTAAGAAAAATGAGATATTTAGCGTATAGAAATGGCCATTTGTATATCTGCCCAGTTGCCCCTTCACGGCATATCTCGTAACTGGGTACCTAACGCTATTCTGAAGCCTCTCTCTGGGTTAAAAACCTCCTGTGTATGGGCACGTAGGAACCTGCTATATAGAATGAGATTACCTGTGGCAACTGGGGGAGGGGTGCACGGTCAGAAGGTATGACCCTCTTGATATAGACAAAAAAGACTGCCTGCACTCAGCCTCATCGACCTGACGTGTGAACAGTCGCATAACTGAACATGACATAACGTACAAAAAAATACAGTTTGCACTCTGATAATGCTAAAGTATGGAAACCATGAATGTGTGAACATGGACCTGCATTACTGCTAAGGAAAATCTAAGAAAAATGAGATATTTAGCGTAAAGAAATGGCCATTTGTATATCTGCCCAGTTGCCCCTTCACGACATATCTCGCAACTGGGTACCTAACGCTATTCTGAAGCCTCTCTCTGGGTTAAAAACCTCCTGTGTATGGGCACGTAGGAACCTGCTATATAGAATGAGATTACCTGTGGCAACTGGGGGAGGGGTGCACAGTCAGAAGGTATGACCCTCTTGATATAGACAAAAAAGACTGCCTGCACTCAGCCTCATCGACCTGACGTGTGAACAGTCGCATAACTGAACATGACATAACGTACAAAAAAATACAGTTTGCACTCTGATAATGCTAAAGTATGGAAACCATGAATGTGTGAACATGGACCTGCATTACTGCTAAGGAAAATCTAAGAAAAATGAGATATTTAGCGTAAAGAAATGGCCATTTGTATATCTGCCCAGTTGCCCCTTCACGACATATCTCGCAACTGGGTACCTAACGCTATTCTGAAGCCTCTCTCTGGGTTAAAAACCTCCTGTGTATGGGCACGTAGGAACCTGCTATATAGAATGAGATTACCTGTGGCAACTGGGGGAGGGGTGCACGGTCAGAAGGTATGACCCTCTTGATATAGACAAAAAAGACTGCCTGCACTCAGCCTCATCGACCTGACGTGTGAACAGTCGCATAACTGAACATGACATAACGTACAAAAAATACAGTTTGCACTCTGATAATGCTAAAGTATGGAAACCATGAATGTGTGAACATGGACCTGCATTACTGCTAAGGAAAATCTAAGAAAAATGAGATATTTAGCGTATAGAAATGGCCATTTGTATATCTGCCCAGTTGCCCCTTCACGGCATATCTCGTAACTGGGTACCTAACGCTATTCTGAAGCCTCTCTCTGGGTTAAAAACCTCCTGTGTATGGGCACGTAGGAACCTGCTATATAGAATGAGATTACCTGTGGCAACTGGGGGAGGGGTGCACGGTCAGAAGGTATGACCCTCTTGATATAGACAAAAAAGACTGCCTGCACTCAGCCTCATCGACCTGACGTGTGAACAGTCGCATAACTGAACATGACATAACGTACAAAAAAATACAGTTTGCACTCTGATAATGCTAAAGTATGGAAACCATGAATGTGTGAACATGGACCTGCATTACTGCTAAGGAAAATCTAAGAAAAATGAGATATTTAGCGTAAAGAAATGGCCATTTGTATATCTGCCCAGTTGCCCCTTCACGACATATCTCGCAACTGGGTACCTAACGCTATTCTGAAGCCTCTCTCTGGGTTAAAAACCTCCTGTGTATGGGCACGTAGGAACCTGCTATATAGAATGAGATTACCTGTGGCAACTGGGGGAGGGGTGCACAGTCAGAAGGTATGACCCTCTTGATATAGACAAAAAAGACTGCCTGCACTCAGCCTCATCGACCTGACGTGTGAACAGTCGCATAACTGAACATGACATAACATACAAAAAAATACAGTTTGCACTCTGATAATGCTAAAGTATGGAAACCATGAATGTGTGAACATGGACCTGCATTACTGCTAAGGAAAATCTAAGAAAAATGAGATATTTAGCGTAAAGAAATGGCCATTTGTATATCTGCCCAGTTGCCCCTTCACGACATATCTCGCAACTGGGTACCTAACGCTATTCTGAAGCCTCTCTCTGGGTTAAAAACCTCCTGTGTATGGGCACGTAGGAACCTGCTATATAGAATGAGATTACCTGTGGCAACTGGGGGAGGGGTGCACGGTCAGAAGGTATGACCCTCTTGATATAGACAAAAAAGACTGCCTGCACTCAGCCTCATCGACCTGACGTGTGAACAGTCGCATAACTGAACATGACATAACGTACAAAAAAATACAGTTTGCACTCTGATAATGCTAAAGTATGGAAACCATGAATGTGTGAACATGGACCTGCATTACTGCTAAGGAAAATCTAAGAAAAATGAGATATTTAGCGTATAGAAATGGCCATTTGTATATCTGCCCAGTTGCCCCTTCTTGACATATCTCGTAACTGGGTACCTAACGCAATTCTGAAGCCTCTCTCTGGGTTAAAAACCTCCTGTGTATGGGCATGTAGGTACCTGCTATATAGAATAAGATTACCTGTGGCAACTGGGGGAGGGGTGCACGGTCAGAAGGTATGACCCTCTTGATATAGACAAAAAAGACTGCCTGCACTCAGCCTCATTGACCTGACGTGTGAACAGTCGCATAACTGAACATGACATAACATACAAAAAAATACAGTTTGCACTCTGATAATGCTAAAGGATGGAAACCATGAATGTGTGAACATGGACCTGCATTACTGCTAAGGAAAATCTAAGAAAAATGAGATATTTAGCGTATAGAAATGGCCATTTGTATATCTGCCCAGTTGCCCCTTCACGGCATATCTCGTAACTGGGTACCTAACGCTATTCTGAAGCCTCTCTCTGGGTTAAAAACCTCCTGTGTATGGGCACGTAGGAACCTGCTATATAGAATGAGATTACCTGTGGCAACTGGGGGAGGGGTGCACGGTCAGAAGGTATGACCCTCTTGATATAGACAAAAAAGACTGCCTGCACTCAGCCTCATCGACCTGACGTGTGAACAGTCGCATAACTGAACATGACATAACGTACAAAAAAATACAGTTTGCACTCTGATAATGCTAAAGTATGGAAACCATGAATATGTGAACATGGACCTGCATTACTGCTAAGGAAAATCTAAGAAAAATGAGATATTTAGCGTATAGAAATGGCCATTTGTATATCTGCCCAGTTGCCCCTTCACGGCATATCTCGTAACTGGGTACCTAACGCTATTCTGAAGCCTCTCTCTGGGTTAAAAACCTCCTGTGTATGGGCACGTAGGAACCTGCTATATAGAATGAGATTACCTGTGGCAACTGGGGGAGGGGTGCACAGTCAGAAGGTATGACCCTCTTGATATAGACAAAAAAGACTGCCTGCACTCAGCCTCATCGACCTGACGTGTGAACAGTCGCATAACTGAACATGACATAACGTACAAAAAAATACAGTTTGCACTCTGATAATGCTAAAGTATGGAAACCATGAATATGTGAACATGGACCTGCATTACTGCTAAGGAAAATCTAAGAAAAATGAGATATTTAGCGTATAGAAATGGCCATTTGTATATCTGCTCAGTTGCCCCTTCACGGCATATCTCGTAACTGGGTACCTAACGCTATTCTGAAGCCTCTCTCTGGGTTAAAAACCTCCTGTGTATGGGCACGTAGGAACATGCTATATAGAATGAGATTACCTGTGGCAACTGGGGGAGGGGTGCACAGTCAGAAGGTATGACCCTCTTGATATAGACAAAAAAGACTGCCTGCACTCAGCCTCATCGACCTGACGTGTGAACAGTCGCATAACTGAACATGACATAACGTACAAAAAAATACAGTTTGCACTCTGATAATGCTAAAGTATGGAAACCATGAATATGTGAACATGGACCTGCATTACTGCTAAGGAAAATCTAAGAAAAATGAGATATTTAGCGTATAGAAATGGCCATTTGTATATCTGCCCAGTTGCCCCTTCACGGCATATCTCGTAACTGGGTACCTAACGCTATTCTGAAGCCTCTCTCTGGGTTAAAAACCTCCTGTGTATGGGCACGTAGGAACCTGCTATATAGAATGAGATTACCTGTGGCAACTGGGGGAGGGGTGCACGGTCAGAAGGTATGACCCTCTTGATATAGACAAAAAAGACTGCCTGCACTCAGCCTCATCGACCTGACGTGTGAACAGTCGCATAATTGAACATGACATAACATACAAAAAAATACAGTTTGCACTCTGATAATGCTAAAGTATGGAAACCATGAATGTGTGAACATGGACCTGCATTACTGCTAAGGAAAATCTAAGAAAAATGAGATATTTAGCGTATAGAAATGGCCATTTGTATATCTGCCCAGTTGCCCCTTCACGGCATATCTCGTAACTGGGTACCTAACGCTATTCTGAAGCCTCTCTCTGGGTTAAAAACCTCCTGTGTATGGGCACGTAGGAACCTGCTATATAGAATGAGATTACCTGTGGCAACTGGGGGAGGGGTGCACGGTCAGAAGGTATGACCCTCTTGATATAGACAAAAAAGACTGCCTGCACTCAGCCTCATCGACCTGACGTGTGAACAGTCGCATAACTGAACATGACATAACGTACAAAAAAAATACAGTTTGCACTCTGATAATGCTAAAGTATGGAAACCATGAATGTGTGAACATGGACCTGCATTACTGCTAAGGAAAATCTAAGAAAAATGAGATATTTAGCGTATAGAAATGGCCATTTGTATATCTGCCCAGTTGCCCCTTCACGGCATATCTCGTAACTGGGTACCTAACGCTATTCTGAAGCCTCTCTCTGGGTTAAAAACCTCCTGTGTATGGGCACGTAGGAACCTGCTATATAGAATGAGATTACCTGTGGCAACTGGGGGAGGGGTGCACGGTCAGAAGGTATGACCCTCTTGATATAGACAAAAAAGACTGCCTGCACTCAGCCTCATCGACCTGACGTGTGAACAGTCGCATAACTGAACATGACATAACGTACAAAAAAATACAGTTTGCACTCTGATAATGCTAAAGTATGGAAACCATGAATGTGTGAACATGGACCTGCATTGCTGCTAAGGAAAATCTAAGAAAAATGAGATATTTAGCGTAAAGAAATGGCCATTTGTATATCTGCCCAGTTGCCCCTTCACGACATATCTCGCAACTGGGTACCTAACGCTATTCTGAAGCCTCTCTCTGGGTTAAAAACCTCCTGTGTATGGGCACGTAGGAACCTGCTATATAGAATGAGATTACCTGTGGCAACTGGGGGAGGGGTGCACAGTCAGAAGGTATGACCCTCTTGATATAGACAAAAAAGACTGCCTGCACTCAGCCTCATCGACCTGACGTGTGAACAGTCGCATAACTGAACATGACATAACGTACAAAAAAATACAGTTTGCACTCTGATAATGCTAAAGTATGGAAACCATGAATGTGTGAACATGGACCTGCATTACTGCTAAGGAAAATCTAAGAAAAATGAGATATTTAGCGTAAAGAAATGGCCATTTGTATATCTGCCCAGTTGCCCCTTCACGACATATCTCGCAACTGGGTACCTAACGCTATTCTGAAGCCTCTCTCTGGGTTAAAAACCTCCTGTGTATGGGCACGTAGGAACCTGCTATATAGAATGAGATTACCTGTGGCAACTGGGGGAGGGGTGCACGGTCAGAAGGTATGACCCTCTTGATATAGACAAAAAAGACTGCCTGCACTCAGCCTCATCGACCTGACGTGTGAACAGTCGCATAACTGAACATGACATAACGTACAAAAAAATACAGTTTGCACTCTGATAATGCTAAAGTATGGAAACCATGAATGTGTGAACATGGACCTGCATTACTGCTAAGGAAAATCTAAGAAAAATGAGATATTTAGCGTAAAGAAATGGCCATTTGTATATCTGCCCAGTTGCCCCTTCACGACATATCTCGCAACTGGGTACCTAACGCTATTCTGAAGCCTCTCTCTGGGTTAAAAACCTCCTGTGTATGGGCACGTAGGAACCTGCTATATAGAATGAGATTACCTGTGGCAACTGGGGGAGGGGTGCACAGTCAGAAGGTATGACCCTCTTGATATAGACAAAAAAGACTGCCTGCACTCAGCCTCATCGACCTGACGTGTGAACAGTCGCATAACTGAACATGACATAACATACAAAAAAATACAGTTTGCACTCTGATAATGCTAAAGTATGGAAACCATGAATGTGTGAACATGGACCTGCATTACTGCTAAGGAAAATCTAAGAAAAATGAGATATTTAGCGTAAAGAAATGGCCATTTGTATATCTGCCCAGTTGCCCCTTCACGACATATCTCGCAACTGGGTACCTAACGCTATTCTGAAGCCTCTCTCTGGGTTAAAAACCTCCTGTGTATGGGCACGTAGGAACCTGCTATATAGAATGAGATTACCTGTGGCAACTGGGGGAGGGGTGCACGGTCAGAAGGTATGACCCTCTTGATATAGACAAAAAAGACTGCCTGCACTCAGCCTCATCGACCTGACGTGTGAACAGTCGCATAACTGAACATGACATAACGTACAAAAAAATACAGTTTGCACTCTGATAATGCTAAAGTATGGAAACCATGAATGTGTGAACATGGACCTGCATTACTGCTAAGGAAAATCTAAGAAAAATGAGATATTTAGCGTATAGAAATGGCCATTTGTATATCTGCCCAGTTGCCCCTTCTTGACATATCTCGTAACTGGGTACCTAACGCAATTCTGAAGCCTCTCTCTGGGTTAAAAACCTCCTGTGTATGGGCATGTAGGTACCTGCTATATAGAATAAGATTACCTGTGGCAACTGGGGGAGGGGTGCACGGTCAGAAGGTATGACCCTCTTGATATAGACAAAAAAGACTGCCTGCACTCAGCCTCATTGACCTGACGTGTGAACAGTCGCATAACTGAACATGACATAACATACAAAAAAATACAGTTTGCACTCTGATAATGCTAAAGGATGGAAACCATGAATGTGTGAACATGGACCTGCATTACTGCTAAGGAAAATCTAAGAAAAATGAGATATTTAGCGTATAGAAATGGCCATTTGTATATCTGCCCAGTTGCCCCTTCACGGCATATCTCGTAACTGGGTACCTAACGCTATTCTGAAGCCTCTCTCTGGGTTAAAAACCTCCTGTGTATGGGCACGTAGGAACCTGCTATATAGAATGAGATTACCTGTGGCAACTGGGGGAGGGGTGCACGGTCAGAAGGTATGACCCTCTTGATATAGACAAAAAAGACTGCCTGCACTCAGCCTCATCGACCTGACGTGTGAACAGTCGCATAACTGAACATGACATAACGTACAAAAAATACAGTTTGCACTCTGATAATGCTAAAGTATGGAAACCATGAATGTGTGAACATGGACCTGCATTACTGCTAAGGAAAATCTAAGAAAAATGAGATATTTAGCGTATAGAAATGGCCATTTGTATATCTGCCCAGTTGCCCCTTCACGGCATATCTCGTAACTGGGTACCTAACGCTATTCTGAAGCCTCTCTCTGGGTTAAAAACCTCCTGTGTATGGGCACGTAGGAACCTGCTATATAGAATGAGATTACCTGTGGCAACTGGGGGAGGGGTGCACGGTCAGAAGGTATGACCCTCTTGATATAGACAAAAAAGACTGCCTGCACTCAGCCTCATCGACCTGACGTGTGAACAGTCGCATAACTGAACATGACATAACGTACAAAAAAATACAGTTTGCACTCTGATAATGCTAAAGTATGGAAACCATGAATGTGTGAACATGGACCTGCATTACTGCTAAGGAAAATCTAAGAAAAATGAGATATTTAGCGTAAAGAAATGGCCATTTGTATATCTGCCCAGTTGCCCCTTCACGACATATCTCGCAACTGGGTACCTAACGCTATTCTGAAGCCTCTCTCTGGGTTAAAAACCTCCTGTGTATGGGCACGTAGGAACCTGCTATATAGAATGAGATTACCTGTGGCAACTGGGGGAGGGGTGCACAGTCAGAAGGTATGACCCTCTTGATATAGACAAAAAAGACTGCCTGCACTCAGCCTCATCGACCTGACGTGTGAACAGTCGCATAACTGAACATGACATAACGTACAAAAAAATACAGTTTGCACTCTGATAATGCTAAAGTATGGAAACCATGAATGTGTGAACATGGACCTGCATTACTGCTAAGGAAAATCTAAGAAAAATGAGATATTTAGCGTAAAGAAATGGCCATTTGTATATCTGCCCAGTTGCCCCTTCACGACATATCTCGCAACTGGGTACCTAACGCTATTCTGAAGCCTCTCTCTGGGTTAAAAACCTCCTGTGTATGGGCACGTAGGAACCTGCTATATAGAATGAGATTACCTGTGGCAACTGGGGGAGGGGTGCACGGTCAGAAGGTATGACCCTCTTGATATAGACAAAAAAGACTGCCTGCACTCAGCCTCATCGACCTGACGTGTGAACAGTCGCATAACTGAACATGACATAACGTACAAAAAATACAGTTTGCACTCTGATAATGCTAAAGTATGGAAACCATGAATGTGTGAACATGGACCTGCATTACTGCTAAGGAAAATCTAAGAAAAATGAGATATTTAGCGTATAGAAATGGCCATTTGTATATCTGCCCAGTTGCCCCTTCACGGCATATCTCGTAACTGGGTACCTAACGCTATTCTGAAGCCTCTCTCTGGGTTAAAAACCTCCTGTGTATGGGCACGTAGGAACCTGCTATATAGAATGAGATTACCTGTGGCAACTGGGGGAGGGGTGCACGGTCAGAAGGTATGACCCTCTTGATATAGACAAAAAAGACTGCCTGCACTCAGCCTCATCGACCTGACGTGTGAACAGTCGCATAACTGAACATGACATAACGTACAAAAAAATACAGTTTGCACTCTGATAATGCTAAAGTATGGAAACCATGAATGTGTGAACATGGACCTGCATTACTGCTAAGGAAAATCTAAGAAAAATGAGATATTTAGCGTAAAGAAATGGCCATTTGTATATCTGCCCAGTTGCCCCTTCACGACATATCTCGCAACTGGGTACCTAACGCTATTCTGAAGCCTCTCTCTGGGTTAAAAACCTCCTGTGTATGGGCACGTAGGAACCTGCTATATAGAATGAGATTACCTGTGGCAACTGGGGGAGGGGTGCACAGTCAGAAGGTATGACCCTCTTGATATAGACAAAAAAGACTGCCTGCACTCAGCCTCATCGACCTGACGTGTGAACAGTCGCATAACTGAACATGACATAACGTACAAAAAAATACAGTTTGCACTCTGATAATGCTAAAGTATGGAAACCATGAATGTGTGAACATGGACCTGCATTACTGCTAAGGAAAATCTAAGAAAAATGAGATATTTAGCGTAAAGAAATGGCCATTTGTATATCTGCCCAGTTGCCCCTTCACGACATATCTCGCAACTGGGTACCTAACGCTATTCTGAAGCCTCTCTCTGGGTTAAAAACCTCCTGTGTATGGGCACGTAGGAACCTGCTATATAGAATGAGATTACCTGTGGCAACTGGGGGAGGGGTGCACGGTCAGAAGGTATGACCCTCTTGATATAGACAAAAAAGACTGCCTGCACTCAGCCTCATCGACCTGACGTGTGAACAGTCGCATAACTGAACATGACATAACGTACAAAAAAATACAGTTTGCACTCTGATAATGCTAAAGTATGGAAACCATGAATGTGTGAACATGGACCTGCATTACTGCTAAGGAAAATCTAAGAAAAATGAGATATTTAGCGTAAAGAAATGGCCATTTGTATATCTGCCCAGTTGCCCCTTCACGACATATCTCGCAACTGGGTACCTAACGCTATTCTGAAGCCTCTCTCTGGGTTAAAAACCTCCTGTGTATGGGCACGTAGGAACCTGCTATATAGAATGAGATTACCTGTGGCAACTGGGTTAGGGGTGCACAGTCAGAAGGTATGACCCTCTTGATATAGACAAAAAAGACTGCCTGCACTCAGCCTCATCGACCTGACGTGTGAACAGTCGCATAACTGAACATGACATAACATACAAAAAAATACAGTTTGCACTCTGATAATGCTAAAGTATGGAAACCATGAATGTGTGAACATGGACCTGCATTACTGCTAAGGAAAATCTAAGAAAAATGAGATATTTAGCGTAAAGAAATGGCCATTTGTATATCTGCCCAGTTGCCCCTTCACGACATATCTCGCAACTGGGTACCTAACGCTATTCTGAAGCCTCTCTCTGGGTTAAAAACCTCCTGTGTATGGGCACGTAGGAACCTGCTATATAGAATGAGATTACCTGTGGCAACTGGGGGAGGGGTGCACGGTCAGAAGGTATGACCCTCTTGATATAGACAAAAAAGACTGCCTGCACTCAGCCTCATCGACCTGACGTGTGAACAGTCGCATAACTGAACATGACATAACGTACAAAAAAATACAGTTTGCACTCTGATAATGCTAAAGTATGGAAACCATGAATGTGTGAACATGGACCTGCATTACTGCTAAGGAAAATCTAAGAAAAATGAGATATTTAGCGTATAGAAATGGCCATTTGTATATCTGCCCAGTTGCCCCTTCTTGACATATCTCGTAACTGGGTACCTAACGCAATTCTGAAGCCTCTCTCTGGGTTAAAAACCTCCTGTGTATGGGCATGTAGGTACCTGCTATATAGAATAAGATTACCTGTGGCAACTGGGGGAGGGGTGCACGGTCAGAAGGTATGACCCTCTTGATATAGACAAAAAAGACTGCCTGCACTCAGCCTCATTGACCTGACGTGTGAACAGTCGCATAACTGAACATGACATAACATACAAAAAAATACAGTTTGCACTCTGATAATGCTAAAGGATGGAAACCATGAATGTGTGAACATGGACCTGCATTACTGCTAAGGAAAATCTAAGAAAAATGAGATATTTAGCGTATAGAAATGGCCATTTGTATATCTGCCCAGTTGCCCCTTCACGGCATATCTCGTAACTGGGTACCTAACGCTATTCTGAAGCCTCTCTCTGGGTTAAAAACCTCCTGTGTATGGGCACGTAGGAACCTGCTATATAGAATGAGATTACCTGTGGCAACTGGGGGAGGGGTGCACGGTCAGAAGGTATGACCCTCTTGATATAGACAAAAAAGACTGCCTGCACTCAGCCTCATCGACCTGACGTGTGAACAGTCGCATAACTGAACATGACATAACGTACAAAAAAATACAGTTTGCACTCTGATAATGCTAAAGTATGGAAACCATGAATATGTGAACATGGACCTGCATTACTGCTAAGGAAAATCTAAGAAAAATGAGATATTTAGCGTATAGAAATGGCCATTTGTATATCTGCCCAGTTGCCCCTTCACGGCATATCTCGTAACTGGGTACCTAACGCTATTCTGAAGCCTCTCTCTGGGTTAAAAACCTCCTGTGTATGGGCACGTAGGAACCTGCTATATAGAATGAGATTACCTGTGGCAACTGGGGGAGGGGTGCACAGTCAGAAGGTATGACCCTCTTGATATAGACAAAAAAGACTGCCTGCACTCAGCCTCATCGACCTGACGTGTGAACAGTCGCATAACTGAACATGACATAACGTACAAAAAAATACAGTTTGCACTCTGATAATGCTAAAGTATGGAAACCATGAATATGTGAACATGGACCTGCATTACTGCTAAGGAAAATCTAAGAAAAATGAGATATTTAGCGTATAGAAATGGCCATTTGTATATCTGCTCAGTTGCCCCTTCACGGCATATCTCGTAACTGGGTACCTAACGCTATTCTGAAGCCTCTCTCTGGGTTAAAAACCTCCTGTGTATGGGCACGTAGGAACATGCTATATAGAATGAGATTACCTGTGGCAACTGGGGGAGGGGTGCACAGTCAGAAGGTATGACCCTCTTGATATAGACAAAAAAGACTGCCTGCACTCAGCCTCATCGACCTGACGTGTGAACAGTCGCATAACTGAACATGACATAACGTACAAAAAAATACAGTTTGCACTCTGATAATGCTAAAGTATGGAAACCATGAATATGTGAACATGGACCTGCATTACTGCTAAGGAAAATCTAAGAAAAATGAGATATTTAGCGTATAGAAATGGCCATTTGTATATCTGCCCAGTTGCCCCTTCACGGCATATCTCGTAACTGGGTACCTAACGCTATTCTGAAGCCTCTCTCTGGGTTAAAAACCTCCTGTGTATGGGCACGTAGGAACCTGCTATATAGAATGAGATTACCTGTGGCAACTGGGGGAGGGGTGCACGGTCAGAAGGTATGACCCTCTTGATATAGACAAAAAAGACTGCCTGCACTCAGCCTCATCGACCTGACGTGTGAACAGTCGCATAACTGAACATGACATAACATACAAAAAAATACAGTTTGCACTCTGATAATGCTAAAGTATGGAAACCATGAATGTGTGAACATGGACCTGCATTACTGCTAAGGAAAATCTAAGAAAAATGAGATATTTAGCGTATAGAAATGGCCATTTGTATATCTGCCCAGTTGCCCCTTCACGGCATATCTCGTAACTGGGTACCTAACGCTATTCTGAAGCCTCTCTCTGGGTTAAAAACCTCCTGTGTATGGGCACGTAGGAACCTGCTATATAGAATGAGATTACCTGTGGCAACTGGGGGAGGGGTGCACGGTCAGAAGGTATGACCCTCTTGATATAGACAAAAAAGACTGCCTGCACTCAGCCTCATCGACCTGACGTGTGAACAGTCGCATAACTGAACATGACATAACGTACAAAAAAATACAGTTTGCACTCTGATAATGCTAAAGTATGGAAACCATGAATGTGTGAACATGGACCTGCATTACTGCTAAGGAAAATCTAAGAAAAATGAGATATTTAGCGTAAAGAAATGGCCATTTGTATATCTGCCCAGTTGCCCCTTCACGACATATCTCGCAACTGGGTACCTAACGCTATTCTGAAGCCTCTCTCTGGGTTAAAAACCTCCTGTGTATGGGCACGTAGGAACCTGCTATATAGAATGAGATTACCTGTGGCAACTGGGGGAGGGGTGCACAGTCAGAAGGTATGACCCTCTTGATATAGACAAAAAAGACTGCCTGCACTCAGCCTCATCGACCTGACGTGTGAACAGTCGCATAACTGAACATGACATAACGTACAAAAAAATACAGTTTGCACTCTGATAATGCTAAAGTATGGAAACCATGAATGTGTGAACATGGACCTGCATTACTGCTAAGGAAAATCTAAGAAAAATGAGATATTTAGCGTAAAGAAATGGCCATTTGTATATCTGCCCAGTTGCCCCTTCACGACATATCTCGCAACTGGGTACCTAACGCTATTCTGAAGCCTCTCTCTGGGTTAAAAACCTCCTGTGTATGGGCACGTAGGAACCTGCTATATAGAATGAGATTACCTGTGGCAACTGGGGGAGGGGTGCACAGTCAGAAGGTATGACCCTCTTGATATAGACAAAAAAGACTGCCTGCACTCAGCCTCATCGACCTGACGTGTGAACAGTCGCATAACTGAACATGACATAACGTACAAAAAAATACAGTTTGCACTCTGATAATGCTAAAGTATGGAAACCATGAATATGTGAACATGGACCTGCATTACTGCTAAGGAAAATCTAAGAAAAATGAGATATTTAGCGTATAGAAATGGCCATTTGTATATCTGCCCAGTTGCCCCTTCACGGCATATCTCGTAACTGGGTACCTAACGCTATTCTGAAGCCTCTCTCTGGGTTAAAAACCTCCTGTGTATGGGCACGTAGGAACCTGCTATATAGAATGAGATTACCTGTGGCAACTGGGGGAGGGGTGCACGGTCAGAAGGTATGACCCTCTTGATATAGACAAAAAAGACTGCCTGCACTCAGCCTCATCGACCTGACGTGTGAACAGTCGCATAACTGAACATGACATAACATACAAAAAAATACAGTTTGCACTCTGATAATGCTAAAGTATGGAAACCATGAATGTGTGAACATGGACCTGCATTACTGCTAAGGAAAATCTAAGAAAAATGAGATATTTAGCGTAAAGAAATGGCCATTTGTATATCTGCCCAGTTGCCCCTTCACGACATATCTCGCAACTGGGTACCTAACGCTATTCTGAAGCCTCTCTCTGGGTTAAAAACCTCCTGTGTATGGGCACGTAGGAACATGCTATATAGAATGAGATTACCTGTGGCAACTGGGGGAGGGGTGCACAGTCAGAAGGTATGACCCTCTTGATATAGACAAAAAAGACTGCCTGCACTCAGCCTCATCGACCTGACGTGTGAACAGTCGCATAACTGAACATGACATAACGTACAAAAAAATACAGTTTGCACTCTGATAATGCTAAAGTATGGAAACCATGAATATGTGAACATGGACCTGCATTACTGCTAAGGAAAATCTAAGAAAAATGAGATATTTAGCGTATAGAAATGGCCATTTGTATATCTGCCCAGTTGCCCCTTCACGGCATATCTCGTAACTGGGTACCTAACGCTATTCTGAAGCCTCTCTCTGGGTTAAAAACCTCCTGTGTATGGGCACGTAGGAACCTGCTATATAGAATGAGATTACCTGTGGCAACTGGGGGAGGGGTGCACGGTCAGAAGGTATGACCCTCTTGATATAGACAAAAAAGACTGCCTGCACTCAGCCTCATCGACCTGACGTGTGAACAGTCGCATAACTGAACATGACATAACATACAAAAAAATACAGTTTGCACTCTGATAATGCTAAAGTATGGAAACCATGAATGTGTGAACATGGACCTGCATTACTGCTAAGGAAAATCTAAGAAAAATGAGATATTTAGCGTATAGAAATGGCCATTTGTATATCTGCCCAGTTGCCCCTTCACGGCATATCTCGTAACTGGGTACCTAACGCTATTCTGAAGCCTCTCTCTGGGTTAAAAACCTCCTGTGTATGGGCACGTAGGAACCTGCTATATAGAATGAGATTACCTGTGGCAACTGGGGGAGGGGTGCACGGTCAGAAGGTATGACCCTCTTGATATAGACAAAAAAGACTGCCTGCACTCAGCCTCATCGACCTGACGTGTGAACAGTCGCATAACTGAACATGACATAACGTACAAAAAAATACAGTTTGCACTCTGATAATGCTAAAGTATGGAAACCATGAATGTGTGAACATGGACCTGCATTACTGCTAAGGAAAATCTAAGAAAAATGAGATATTTAGCGTAAAGAAATGGCCATTTGTATATCTGCCCAGTTGCCCCTTCACGACATATCTCGCAACTGGGTACCTAACGCTATTCTGAAGCCTCTCTCTGGGTTAAAAACCTCCTGTGTATGGGCACGTAGGAACCTGCTATATAGAATGAGATTACCTGTGGCAACTGGGGGAGGGGTGCACAGTCAGAAGGTATGACCCTCTTGATATAGACAAAAAAGACTGCCTGCACTCAGCCTCATCGACCTGACGTGTGAACAGTCGCATAACTGAACATGACATAACGTACAAAAAAATACAGTTTGCACTCTGATAATGCTAAAGTATGGAAACCATGAATGTGTGAACATGGACCTGCATTACTGCTAAGGAAAATCTAAGAAAAATGAGATATTTAGCGTAAAGAAATGGCCATTTGTATATCTGCCCAGTTGCCCCTTCACGACATATCTCGCAACTGGGTACCTAACGCTATTCTGAAGCCTCTCTCTGGGTTAAAAACCTCCTGTGTATGGGCACGTAGGAACCTGCTATATAGAATGAGATTACCTGTGGCAACTGGGGGAGGGGTGCACGGTCAGAAGGTATGACCCTCTTGATATAGACAAAAAAGACTGCCTGCACTCAGCCTCATCGACCTGACGTGTGAACAGTCGCATAACTGAACATGACATAACGTACAAAAAAATACAGTTTGCACTCTGATAATGCTAAAGTATGGAAACCATGAATGTGTGAACATGGACCTGCATTACTGCTAAGGAAAATCTAAGAAAAATGAGATATTTAGCGTAAAGAAATGGCCATTTGTATATCTGCCCAGTTGCCCCTTCACGACATATCTCGCAACTGGGTACCTAACGCTATTCTGAAGCCTCTCTCTGGGTTAAAAACCTCCTGTGTATGGGCACGTAGGAACCTGCTATATAGAATGAGATTACCTGTGGCAACTGGGGGAGGGGTGCACAGTCAGAAGGTATGACCCTCTTGATATAGACAAAAAAGACTGCCTGCACTCAGCCTCATCGACCTGACGTGTGAACAGTCGCATAACTGAACATGACATAACGTACAAAAAAATACAGTTTGCACTCTGATAATGCTAAAGTATGGAAACCATGAATGTGTGAACATGGACCTGCATTACTGCTAAGGAAAATCTAAGAAAAATGAGATATTTAGCGTAAAGAAATGGCCATTTGTATATCTGCCCAGTTGCCCCTTCACGACATATCTCGCAACTGGGTACCTAACGCTATTCTGAAGCCTCTCTCTGGGTTAAAAACCTCCTGTGTATGGGCACGTAGGAACCTGCTATATAGAATGAGATTACCTGTGGCAACTGGGGGAGGGGTGCACGGTCAGAAGGTATGACCCTCTTGATATAGACAAAAAAGACTGCCTGCACTCAGCCTCATCGACCTGACGTGTGAACAGTCGCATAACTGAACATGACATAACGTACAAAAAAATACAGTTTGCACTCTGATAATGCTAAAGTATGGAAACCATGAATGTGTGAACATGGACCTGCATTACTGCAAAGGAAAATCGAAGAAAAATGAGATATTTAGCGTAAAGAAATGGCCATTTGTATATCTGCCCAGTTGCCCCTTCACGACATATCTCGCAACTGGGTACCTAACGCTATTCTGAAGCCTCTCTCTGGGTTAAAAACCTCCTGTGTATGGGCACGTAGGAACCTGCTATATAGAATGAGATTACCTGTGGCAACTGGGGGAGGGGTGCACGGTCAGAAGGTATGACCCTCTTGATATAGACAAAAAAGACTGCCTGCACTCAGCCTCATCGACCTGACGTGTGAACAGTCGCATAACTGAACATGACATAACATACAAAAAAATACAGTTTGCACTCTGATAATGCTAAAGTATGGAAACCATGAATGTGTGAACATGGACCTGCATTACTGCTAAGGAAAATCTAAGAAAAATGAGATATTTAGCGTAAAGAAATGGCCATTTGTATATCTGCCCAGTTGCCCCTTCACGACATATCTCGCAACTGGGTACCTAACGCTATTCTGAAGCCTCTCTCTGGGTTAAAAACCTCCTGTGTATGGGCACGTAGGAACCTGCTATATAGAATGAGATTACCTGTGGCAACTGGGGGAGGGGTGCACAGTCAGAAGGTATGACCCTCTTGATATAGACAAAAAAGACTGCCTGCACTCAGCCTCATCGACCTGACGTGTGAACAGTCGCATAACTGAACATGACATAACGTACAAAAAAATACAGTTTGCACTCTGATAATGCTAAAGTATGGAAACCATGAATATGTGAACATGGACCTGCATTACTGCTAAGGAAAATCTAAGAAAAATGAGATATTTAGCGTATAGAAATGGCCATTTGTATATCTGCCCAGTTGCCCCTTCACGGCATATCTCGTAACTGGGTACCTAACGCTATTCTGAAGCCTCTCTCTGGGTTAAAAACCTCCTGTGTATGGGCACGTAGGAACCTGCTATATAGAATGAGATTACCTGTGGCAACTGGGGGAGGGGTGCACAGTCAGAAGGTATGACCCTCTTGATATAGACAAAAAAGACTGCCTGCACTCAGCCTCATCGACCTGACGTGTGAACAGTCGCATAACTGAACATGACATAACGTACAAAAAAATACAGTTTGCACTCTGATAATGCTAAAGTATGGAAACCATGAATATGTGAACATGGACCTGCATTACTGCTAAGGAAAATCTAAGAAAAATGAGATATTTAGCGTATAGAAATGGCCATTTGTATATCTGCCCAGTTGCCCCTTCACGGCATATCTCGTAACTGGGTACCTAACGCTATTCTGAAGCCTCTCTCTGGGTTAAAAACCTCCTGTGTATGGGCACGTAGGAACCTGCTATATAAAATGAGATTACCTGTGGCAACTGGGGGAGGGGTGCACGGTCAGAAGGTATGACCCTCTTGATATAGACAAAAAAGACTGCCTGCACTCAGCCTCATCGACCTGACGTGTGAACAGTCGTATAACTGAACATGACATAACGTACAAAAAAATACAGTTTGCACTCTGATAATGCTAAAGTATGGAAACCATGAATGTGTGAACATGGACCTGCATTACTGCTAAGGAAAATCTAAGAAAAATGAGATATTTAGCGTATAGAAATGGCCATTTGTATATCTGCCCAGTTGCCCCTTCACGGCATATCTCGTAACTGGGTACCTAACGCTATTCTGAAGCCTCTCTCTGGGTTAAAAACCTCCTGTGTATGGGCACGTAGGAACCTGCTATATAGAATGAGATTACCTGTGGCAACTGGGGGAGGGGTGCACGGTCAGAAGGTATGACCCTCTTGATATAGACAAAAAAGACTGCCTGCACTCAGCCTCATCGACCTGACGTGTGAACAGTCGCATAACTGAACATGACATAACGTACAAAAAAATACAGTTTGCACTCTGATAATGCTAAAGTATGGAAACCATGAATGTGTGAACATGGACCTGCATTACTGTTAAGGAAAATCTAAGAAAAATGAGATATTTAGCGTATAGAAATGGCCATTTGTATATCTGCCCAGTTGCCCCTTCTTGACATATCTCGTAACTGGGTACCTAACGCAATTCTGAAGCCTCTCTCTGGGTTAAAAACCTCCTGTGTATGGGCATGTAGGTACCTGCTATATAGAATAAGATTACCTGTGGCAACTGGGGGAGGGGTGCACGGTCAGAAGGTATGACCCTCTTGATATAGACAAAAAAGACTGCCTGCACTCAGCCTCATTGACCTGACGTGTGAACAGTCGCATGACTGAACATGACATAACATACAAAAAAATACAGTTTGCACTCTGATAATGCTAAAGGATGGAAACCATGAATGTGTGAACATGGACCTGCATTACTGCTAAGGAAAATCTAAGAAAAATGAGATATTTAGCGTATAGAAATGGCCATTTGTATATCTGCCCAGTTGCCCCTTCACGGCATATCTCGTAACTGGGTACCTAACGCTATTCTGAAGCCTCTCTCTGGGTTAAAAACCTCCTGTGTATGGGCACGTAGGAACCTGCTATATAGAATGAGATTACCTGTGGCAACTGGGGGAGGGGTGCACGGTCAGAAGGTATGACCCTCTTGATATAGACAAAAAAGACTGCCTGCACTCAGCCTCATCGACCTGACGTGTGAACAGTCGCATAACTGAACATGACATAACATACAAAAAAATACAGTTTGCACTCTGATAATGCTAAAGTATGGAAACCATGAATGTGTGAACATGGACCTGCATTACTGCTAAGGAAAATCTAAGAAAAATGAGATATTTAGCGTAAAGAAATGGCCATTTGTATATCTGCCCAGTTGCCCCTTCACGACATATCTCGCAACTGGGTACCTAACGCTATTCTGAAGCCTCTCTCTGGGTTAAAAACCTCCTGTGTATGGGCACGTAGGAACCTGCTATATAGAATGAGATTACCTGTGGCAACTGGGGGAGGGGTGCACAGTCAGAAGGTATGACCCTCTTGATATAGACAAAAAAGACTGCCTGCACTCAGCCTCATCGACCTGACGTGTGAACAGTCGCATAACTGAACATGACATAACGTACAAAAAAATACAGTTTGCACTCTGATAATGCTAAAGTATGGAAACCATGAATGTGTGAACATGGACCTGCATTACTGTTAAGGAAAATCTAAGAAAAATGAGATATTTAGCGTATAGAAATGGCCATTTGTATATCTGCCCAGTTGCCCCTTCTTGACATATCTCGTAACTGGGTACCTAACGCAATTCTGAAGCCTCTCTCTGGGTTAAAAACCTCCTGTGTATGGGCATGTAGGTACCTGCTATATAGAATAAGATTACCTGTGGCAACTGGGGGAGGGGTGCACGGTCAGAAGGTATGACCCTCTTGATATAGACAAAAAAGACTGCCTGCACTCAGCCTCATTGACCTGACGTGTGAACAGTCGCATGACTGAACATGACATAACATACAAAAAAATACAGTTTGCACTCTGATAATGCTAAAGGATGGAAACCATGAATGTGTGAACATGGACCTGCATTACTGCTAAGGAAAATCTAAGAAAAATGAGATATTTAGCGTATAGAAATGGCCATTTGTATATCTGCCCAGTTGCCCCTTCACGGCATATCTCGTAACTGGGTACCTAACGCTATTCTGAAGCCTCTCTCTGGGTTAAAAACCTCCTGTGTATGGGCACGTAGGAACCTGCTATATAGAATGAGATTACCTGTGGCAACTGGGGGAGGGGTGCACGGTCAGAAGGTATGACCCTCTTGATATAGACAAAAAAGACTGCCTGCACTCAGCCTCATCGACCTGACGTGTGAACAGTCGCATAACTGAACATGACATAACATACAAAAAAATACAGTTTGCACTCTGATAATGCTAAAGTATGGAAACCATGAATATGTGAACATGGACCTGCATTACTGCTAAGGAAAATCTAAGAAAAATGAGATATTTAGCGTATAGAAATGGCCATTTGTATATCTGCCCAGTTGCCCCTTCACGGCATATCTCGTAACTGGGTACCTAACGCTATTCTGAAGCCTCTCTCTGGGTTAAAAACCTCCTGTGTATGGGCACGTAGGAACCTGCTATATAGAATGAGATTACCTGTGGCAACTGGGGGAGGGGTGCACGGTCAGAAGGTATGACCCTCTTGATATAGACAAAAAAGACTGCCTGCACTCAGCCTCATCGACCTGACGTGTGAACAGTCGCATAACTGAACATGACATAACGTACAAAAAAATACAGTTTGCACTCTGATAATGCTAAAGTATGGAAACCATGAATGTGTGAACATGGACCTGCATTACTGCTAAGGAAAATCTAAGAAAAATGAGATATTTAGCGTATAGAAATGGCCATTTGTATATCTGCCCAGTTGCCCCTTCACGGCATATCTCGTAACTGGGTACCTAACGCTATTCTGAAGCCTCTCTCTGGGTTAAAAACCTCCTGTGTATGGGCACGTAGGAACCTGCTATATAGAATGAGATTACCTGTGGCAACTGGGGGAGGGGTGCACGGTCAGAAGGTATGACCCTCTTGATATAGACAAAAAAGACTGCCTGCACTCAGCCTCATCGACCTGACGTGTGAACAGTCGCATAACTGAACATGACATAACATACAAAAAAATACAGTTTGCACTCTGATAATGCTAAAGTATGGAAACCATGAATGTGTGAACATGGACCTGCATTACTGCTAAGGAAAATCTAAGAAAAATGAGATATTTAGCGTAAAGAAATGGCCATTTGTATATCTGCCCAGTTGCCCCTTCACGACATATCTCGCAACTGGGTACCTAACGCTATTCTGAAGCCTCTCTCTGGGTTAAAAACCTCCTGTGTATGGGCACGTAGGAACCTGCTATATAGAATGAGATTACCTGTGGCAACTGGGGGAGGGGTGCACAGTCAGAAGGTATGACCCTCTTGATATAGACAAAAAAGACTGCCTGCACTCAGCCTCATCGACCTGACGTGTGAACAGTCGCATAACTGAACATGACATAACGTACAAAAAAATACAGTTTGCACTCTGATAATGCTAAAGTATGGAAACCATGAATGTGTGAACATGGACCTGCATTACTGCTAAGGAAAATCTAAGAAAAATGAGATATTTAGCGTAAAGAAATGGCCATTTGTATATCTGCCCAGTTGCCCCTTCACGACATATCTCGCAACTGGGTACCTAACGCTATTCTGAAGCCTCTCTCTGGGTTAAAAACCTCCTGTGTATGGGCACGTAGGAACCTGCTATATAGAATGAGATTACCTGTGGCAACTGGGGGAGGGGTGCACGGTCAGAAGGTATGACCCTCTTGATATAGACAAAAAAGACTGCCTGCACTCAGCCTCATCGACCTGACGTGTGAACAGTCGCATAACTGAACATGACATAACGTACAAAAAAATACAGTTTGCACTCTGATAATGCTAAAGTATGGAAACCATGAATGTGTGAACATGGACCTGCATTACTGCAAAGGAAAATCGAAGAAAAATGAGATATTTAGCGTAAAGAAATGGCCATTTGTATATCTGCCCAGTTGCCCCTTCACGACATATCTCGCAACTGGGTACCTAACGCTATTCTGAAGCCTCTCTCTGGGTTAAAAACCTCCTGTGTATGGGCACGTAGGAACCTGCTATATAGAATGAGATTACCTGTGGCAACTGGGGGAGGGGTGCACGGTCAGAAGGTATGACCCTCTTGATATAGACAAAAAAGACTGCCTGCACTCAGCCTCATCGACCTGACGTGTGAACAGTCGCATAACTGAACATGACATAACATACAAAAAAATACAGTTTGCACTCTGATAATGCTAAAGTATGGAAACCATGAATGTGTGAACATGGACCTGCATTACTGCTAAGGAAAATCTAAGAAAAATGAGATATTTAGCGTAAAGAAATGGCCATTTGTATATCTGCCCAGTTGCCCCTTCACGACATATCTCGCAACTGGGTACCTAACGCTATTCTGAAGCCTCTCTCTGGGTTAAAAACCTCCTGTGTATGGGCACGTAGGAACCTGCTATATAGAATGAGATTACCTGTGGCAACTGGGGGAGGGGTGCACAGTCAGAAGGTATGACCCTCTTGATATAGACAAAAAAGACTGCCTGCACTCAGCCTCATCGACCTGACGTGTGAACAGTCGCATAACTGAACATGACATAACGTACAAAAAAATACAGTTTGCACTCTGATAATGCTAAAGTATGGAAACCATGAATATGTGAACATGGACCTGCATTACTGCTAAGGAAAATCTAAGAAAAATGAGATATTTAGCGTATAGAAATGGCCATTTGTATATCTGCCCAGTTGCCCCTTCACGGCATATCTCGTAACTGGGTACCTAACGCTATTCTGAAGCCTCTCTCTGGGTTAAAAACCTCCTGTGTATGGGCACGTAGGAACCTGCTATATAGAATGAGATTACCTGTGGCAACTGGGGGAGGGGTGCACAGTCAGAAGGTATGACCCTCTTGATATAGACAAAAAAGACTGCCTGCACTCAGCCTCATCGACCTGACGTGTGAACAGTAGCATAACTGAACATGACATAACGTACAAAAAAATACAGTTTGCACTCTGATAATGCTAAAGTATGGAAACCATGAATATGTGAACATGGACCTGCATTACTGCTAAGGAAAATCTAAGAAAAATGAGATATTTAGCGTATAGAAATGGCCATTTGTATATCTGCCCAGTTGCCCCTTCACGGCATATCTCGTAACTGGGTACCTAACGCTATTCTGAAGCCTCTCTCTGGGTTAAAAACCTCCTGTGTATGGGCACGTAGGAACCTGCTATATAAAATGAGATTACCTGTGGCAACTGGGGGAGGGGTGCACGGTCAGAAGGTATGACCCTCTTGATATAGACAAAAAAGACTGCCTGCACTCAGCCTCATCGACCTGACGTGTGAACAGTCGTATAACTGAACATGACATAACGTACAAAAAAATACAGTTTGCACTCTGATAATGCTAAAGTATGGAAACCATGAATGTGTGAACATGGACCTGCATTACTGCTAAGGAAAATCTAAGAAAAATGAGATATTTAGCGTATAGAAATGGCCATTTGTATATCTGCCCAGTTGCCCCTTCACGGCATATCTCGTAACTGGGTACCTAACGCTATTCTGAAGCCTCTCTCTGGGTTAAAAACCTCCTGTGTATGGGCACGTAGGAACCTCCTATATAGAATGAGATTACCTGTGGCAACTGGGGGAGGGGTGCACGGTCAGAAGGTATGACCCTCTTGATATAGACAAAAAAGACTGCCTGCACTCAGCCTCATCGACCTGACGTGTGAACAGTCGCATAACTGAACATGACATAACGTACAAAAAAATACAGTTTGCACTCTGATAATGCTAAAGTATGGAAACCATGAATGTGTGAACATGGACCTGCATTACTGTTAAGGAAAATCTAAGAAAAATGAGATATTTAGCGTATAGAAATGGCCATTTGTATATCTGCCCAGTTGCCCCTTCTTGACATATCTCGTAACTGGGTACCTAACGCAATTCTGAAGCCTCTCTCTGGGTTAAAAACCTCCTGTGTATGGGCATGTAGGTACCTGCTATATAGAATAAGATTACCTGTGGCAACTGGGGGAGGGGTGCACGGTCAGAAGGTATGACCCTCTTGATATAGACAAAAAAGACTGCCTGCACTCAGCCTCATTGACCTGACGTGTGAACAGTCGCATGACTGAACATGACATAACATACAAAAAAATACAGTTTGCACTCTGATAATGCTAAAGGATGGAAACCATGAATGTGTGAACATGGACCTGCATTACTGCTAAGGAAAATCTAAGAAAAATGAGATATTTAGCGTATAGAAATGGCCATTTGTATATCTGCCCAGTTGCCCCTTCACGGCATATCTCGTAACTGGGTACCTAACGCTATTCTGAAGCCTCTCTCTGGGTTAAAAACCTCCTGTGTATGGGCACGTAGGAACCTGCTATATAGAATGAGATTACCTGTGGCAACTGGGGGAGGGGTGCACGGTCAGAAGGTATGACCCTCTTGATATAGACAAAAAAGACTGCCTGCACTCAGCCTCATCGACCTGACGTGTGAACAGTCGCATAACTGAACATGACATAACATACAAAAAAATACAGTTTGCACTCTGATAATGCTAAAGTATGGAAACCATGAATGTGTGAACATGGACCTGCATTACTGCTAAGGAAAATCTAAGAAAAATGAGATATTTAGCGTAAAGAAATGGCCATTTGTATATCTGCCCAGTTGCCCCTTCACGACATATCTCGCAACTGGGTACCTAACGCTATTCTGAAGCCTCTCTCTGGGTTAAAAACCTCCTGTGTATGGGCACGTAGGAACCTGCTATATAGAATGAGATTACCTGTGGCAACTGGGGGAGGGGTGCACGGTCAGAAGGTATGACCCTCTTGATATAGACAAAAAAGACTGCCTGCACTCAGCCTCATCGACCTGACGTGTGAACAGTCGCATAACTGAACATGACATAACGTACAAAAAAATACAGTTTGCACTCTGATAATGCTAAAGTATGGAAACCATGAATGTGTGAACATGGACCTGCATTACTGCAAAGGAAAATCGAAGAAAAATGAGATATTTAGCGTAAAGAAATGGCCATTTGTATATCTGCCCAGTTGCCCCTTCACGACATATCTCGCAACTGGGTACCTAACGCTATTCTGAAGCCTCTCTCTGGGTTAAAAACCTCCTGTGTATGGGCACGTAGGAACCTGCTATATAGAATGAGATTACCTGTGGCAACTGGGGGAGGGGTGCACGGTCAGAAGGTATGACCCTCTTGATATAGACAAAAAAGACTGCCTGCACTCAGCCTCATCGACCTGACGTGTGAACAGTCGCATAACTGAACATGACATAACATACAAAAAAATACAGTTTGCACTCTGATAATGCTAAAGTATGGAAACCATGAATGTGTGAACATGGACCTGCATTACTGCTAAGGAAAATCTAAGAAAAATGAGATATTTAGCGTAAAGAAATGGCCATTTGTATATCTGCCCAGTTGCCCCTTCACGACATATCTCGCAACTGGGTACCTAACGCTATTCTGAAGCCTCTCTCTGGGTTAAAAACCTCCTGTGTATGGGCACGTAGGAACCTGCTATATAGAATGAGATTACCTGTGGCAACTGGGGGAGGGGTGCACAGTCAGAAGGTATGACCCTCTTGATATAGACAAAAAAGACTGCCTGCACTCAGCCTCATCGACCTGACGTGTGAACAGTCGCATAACTGAACATGACATAACGTACAAAAAAATACAGTTTGCACTCTGATAATGCTAAAGTATGGAAACCATGAATATGTGAACATGGACCTGCATTACTGCTAAGGAAAATCTAAGAAAAATGAGATATTTAGCGTATAGAAATGGCCATTTGTATATCTGCCCAGTTGCCCCTTCACGGCATATCTCGTAACTGGGTACCTAACGCTATTCTGAAGCCTCTCTCTGGGTTAAAAACCTCCTGTGTATGGGCACGTAGGAACCTGCTATATAGAATGAGATTACCTGTGGCAACTGGGGGAGGGGTGCACAGTCAGAAGGTATGACCCTCTTGATATAGACAAAAAAGACTGCCTGCACTCAGCCTCATCGACCTGACGTGTGAACAGTCGCATAACTGAACATGACATAACGTACAAAAAAATACAGTTTGCACTCTGATAATGCTAAAGTATGGAAACCATGAATATGTGAACATGGACCTGCATTACTGCTAAGGAAAATCTAAGAAAAATGAGATATTTAGCGTATAGAAATGGCCATTTGTATATCTGCCCAGTTGCCCCTTCACGGCATATCTCGTAACTGGGTACCTAACGCTATTCTGAAGCCTCTCTCTGGGTTAAAAACCTCCTGTGTATGGGCACGTAGGAACCTGCTATATAAAATGAGATTACCTGTGGCAACTGGGGGAGGGGTGCACGGTCAGAAGGTATGACCCTCTTGATATAGACAAAAAAGACTGCCTGCACTCAGCCTCATCGACCTGACGTGTGAACAGTCGTATAACTGAACATGACATAACGTACAAAAAAATACAGTTTGCACTCTGATAATGCTAAAGTATGGAAACCATGAATGTGTGAACATGGACCTGCATTACTGCTAAGGAAAATCTAAGAAAAATGAGATATTTAGCGTATAGAAATGGCCATTTGTATATCTGCCCAGTTGCCCCTTCACGGCATATCTCGTAACTGGGTACCTAACGCTATTCTGAAGCCTCTCTCTGGGTTAAAAACCTCCTGTGTATGGGCACGTAGGAACCTCCTATATAGAATGAGATTACCTGTGGCAACTGGGGGAGGGGTGCACAGTCAGAAGGTATGACCCTCTTGATATAGACAAAAAAGACTGCCTGCACTCAGCCTCATCGACCTGACGTGTGAACAGTCGCATAACTGAACATGACATAACGTACAAAAAAATACAGTTTGCACTCTGATAATGCTAAAGTATGGAAACCATGAATATGTGAACATGGACCTGCATTACTGCTAAGGAAAATCTAAGAAAAATGAGATATTTAGCGTATAGAAATGGCCATTTGTATATCTGCCCAGTTGCCCCTTCACGGCATATCTCGTAACTGGGTACCTAACGCTATTCTGAAGCCTCTCTCTGGGTTAAAAACCTCCTGTGTATGGGCACGTAGGAACCTGCTATATAGAATGAGATTACCTGTGGCAACTGGGGGAGGGGTGCACAGTCAGAAGGTATGACCCTCTTGATATAGACAAAAAAGACTGCCTGCACTCAGCCTCATCGACCTGACGTGTGAACAGTCGCATAACTGAACATGACATAACGTACAAAAAAATACAGTTTGCACTCTGATAATGCTAAAGTATGGAAACCATGAATATGTGAACATGGACCTGCATTACTGCTAAGGAAAATCTAAGAAAAATGAGATATTTAGCGTATAGAAATGGCCATTTGTATATCTGCCCAGTTGCCCCTTCACGGCATATCTCGTAACTGGGTACCTAACGCTATTCTGAAGCCTCTCTCTGGGTTAAAAACCTCCTGTGTATGGGCACGTAGGAACCTGCTATATAAAATGAGATTACCTGTGGCAACTGGGGGAGGGGTGCACGGTCAGAAGGTATGACCCTCTTGATATAGACAAAAAAGACTGCCTGCACTCAGCCTCATCGACCTGACGTGTGAACAGTCGTATAACTGAACATGACATAACGTACAAAAAAATACAGTTTGCACTCTGATAATGCTAAAGTATGGAAACCATGAATGTGTGAACATGGACCTGCATTACTGCTAAGGAAAATCTAAGAAAAATGAGATATTTAGCGTATAGAAATGGCCATTTGTATATCTGCCCAGTTGCCCCTTCACGGCATATCTCGTAACTGGGTACCTAACGCTATTCTGAAGCCTCTCTCTGGGTTAAAAACCTCCTGTGTATGGGCACGTAGGAACCTCCTATATAGAATGAGATTACCTGTGGCAACTGGGGGAGGGGTGCACGGTCAGAAGGTATGACCCTCTTGATATAGACAAAAAAGACTGCCTGCACTCAGCCTCATCGACCTGACGTGTGAACAGTCGCATAACTGAACATGACATAACGTACAAAAAAATACAGTTTGCACTCTGATAATGCTAAAGTATGGAAACCATGAATGTGTGAACATGGACCTGCATTACTGTTAAGGAAAATCTAAGAAAAATGAGATATTTAGCGTATAGAAATGGCCATTTGTATATCTGCCCAGTTGCCCCTTCTTGACATATCTCGTAACTGGGTACCTAACGCAATTCTGAAGCCTCTCTCTGGGTTAAAAACCTCCTTTGTATGGGCATGTAGGTACCTGCTATATAGAATAAGATTACCTGTGGCAACTGGGGGAGGGGTGCACGGTCAGAAGGTATGACCCTCTTGATATAGACAAAAAAGACTGCCTGCACTCAGCCTCATTGACCTGACGTGTGAACAGTCGCATGACTGAACATGACATAACATACAAAAAAATACAGTTTGCACTCTGATAATGCTAAAGGATGGAAACCATGAATGTGTGAACATGGACCTGCATTACTGCTAAGGAAAATCTAAGAAAAATGAGATATTTAGCGTATAGAAATGGCCATTTGTATATCTGCCCAGTTGCCCCTTCACGGCATATCTCGTAACTGGGTACCTAACGCTATTCTGAAGCCTCTCTCTGGGTTAAAAACCTCCTGTGTATGGGCACGTAGGAACCTGCTATATAGAATGAGATTACCTGTGGCAACTGGGGGAGGGGTGCACGGTCAGAAGGTATGACCCTCTTGATATAGACAAAAAAGACTGCCTGCACTCAGCCTCATCGACCTGACGTGTGAACAGTCGCATAACTGAACATGACATAACATACAAAAAAATACAGTTTGCACTCTGATAATGCTAAAGTATGGAAACCATGAATGTGTGAACATGGACCTGCATTACTGCTAAGGAAAATCTAAGAAAAATGAGATATTTAGCGTAAAGAAATGGCCATTTGTATATCTGCCCAGTTGCCCCTTCACGACATATCTCGCAACTGGGTACCTAACGCTATTCTGAAGCCTCTCTCTGGGTTAAAAACCTCCTGTGTATGGGCACGTAGGAACCTGCTATATAGAATGAGATTACCTGTGGCAACTGGGGGAGGGGTGCACGGTCAGAAGGTATGACCCTCTTGATATAGACAAAAAAGACTGCCTGCACTCAGCCTCATCGACCTGACGTGTGAACAGTCGCATAACTGAACATGACATAACGTACAAAAAAATACAGTTTGCACTCTGATAATGCTAAAGTATGGAAACCATGAATATGTGAACATGGACCTGCATTACTGCTAAGGAAAATCTAAGAAAAATGAGATATTTAGCGTATAGAAATGGCCATTTGTATATCTGCCCAGTTGCCCCTTCACGGCATATCTCGTAACTGGGTACCTAACGCTATTCTGAAGCCTCTCTCTGGGTTAAAAACCTCCTGTGTATGGGCACGTAGGAACCTGCTATATAGAATGAGATTACCTGTGGCAACTGGGGGAGGGGTGCACAGTCAGAAGGTATGACCCTCTTGATATAGACAAAAAAGACTGCCTGCACTCAGCCTCATCGACCTGACGTGTGAACAGTCGCATAACTGAACATGACATAACGTACAAAAAAATACAGTTTGCACTCTGATAATGCTAAAGTATGGAAACCATGAATATGTGAACATGGACCTGCATTACTGCTAAGGAAAATCTAAGAAAAATGAGATATTTAGCGTATAGAAATGGCCATTTGTATATCTGCCCAGTTGCCCCTTCACGGCATATCTCGTAACTGGGTACCTAACGCTATTCTGAAGCCTCTCTCTGGGTTAAAAACCTCCTGTGTATGGGCACGTAGGAACCTGCTATATAAAATGAGATTACCTGTGGCAACTGGGGGAGGGGTGCACGGTCAGAAGGTATGACCCTCTTGATATAGACAAAAAAGACTGCCTGCACTCAGCCTCATCGACCTGACGTGTGAACAGTCGTATAACTGAACATGACATAACGTACAAAAAAATACAGTTTGCACTCTGATAATGCTAAAGTATGGAAACCATGAATGTGTGAACATGGACCTGCATTACTGCTAAGGAAAATCTAAGAAAAATGAGATATTTAGCGTATAGAAATGGCCATTTGTATATCTGCCCAGTTGCCCCTTCACGGCATATCTCGTAACTGGGTACCTAACGCTATTCTGAAGCCTCTCTCTGGGTTAAAAACCTCCTGTGTATGGGCACGTAGGAACCTCCTATATAGAATGAGATTACCTGTGGCAACTGGGGGAGGGGTGCACAGTCAGAAGGTATGACCCTCTTGATATAGACAAAAAAGACTGCCTGCACTCAGCCTCATCGACCTGACGTGTGAACAGTCGCATAACTGAACATGACATAACGTACAAAAAAATACAGTTTGCACTCTGATAATGCTAAAGTATGGAAACCATGAATATGTGAACATGGACCTGCATTACTGCTAAGGAAAATCTAAGAAAAATGAGATATTTAGCGTATAGAAATGGCCATTTGTATATCTGCCCAGTTGCCCCTTCACGGCATATCTCGTAACTGGGTACCTAACGCTATTCTGAAGCCTCTCTCTGGGTTAAAAACCTCCTGTGTATGGGCACGTAGGAACCTGCTATATAGAATGAGATTACCTGTGGCAACTGGGGGAGGGGTGCACAGTCAGAAGGTATGACCCTCTTGATATAGACAAAAAAGACTGCCTGCACTCAGCCTCATCGACCTGACGTGTGAACAGTCGCATAACTGAACATGACATAACGTACAAAAAAATACAGTTTGCACTCTGATAATGCTAAAGTATGGAAACCATGAATATGTGAACATGGACCTGCATTACTGCTAAGGAAAATCTAAGAAAAATGAGATATTTAGCGTATAGAAATGGCCATTTGTATATCTGCCCAGTTGCCCCTTCACGGCATATCTCGTAACTGGGTACCTAACGCTATTCTGAAGCCTCTCTCTGGGTTAAAAACCTCCTGTGTATGGGCACGTAGGAACCTGCTATATAAAATGAGATTACCTGTGGCAACTGGGGGAGGGGTGCACGGTCAGAAGGTATGACCCTCTTGATATAGACAAAAAAGACTGCCTGCACTCAGCCTCATCGACCTGACGTGTGAACAGTCGTATAACTGAACATGACATAACGTACAAAAAAATACAGTTTGCACTCTGATAATGCTAAAGTATGGAAACCATGAATGTGTGAACATGGACCTGCATTACTGCTAAGGAAAATCTAAGAAAAATGAGATATTTAGCGTATAGAAATGGCCATTTGTATATCTGCCCAGTTGCCCCTTCACGGCATATCTCGTAACTGGGTACCTAACGCTATTCTGAAGCCTCTCTCTGGGTTAAAAACCTCCTGTGTATGGGCACGTAGGAACCTCCTATATAGAATGAGATTACCTGTGGCAACTGGGGGAGGGGTGCACGGTCAGAAGGTATGACCCTCTTGATATAGACAAAAAAGACTGCCTGCACTCAGCCTCATCGACCTGACGTGTGAACAGTCGCATAACTGAACATGACATAACGTACAAAAAAATACAGTTTGCACTCTGATAATGCTAAAGTATGGAAACCATGAATGTGTGAACATGGACCTGCATTACTGTTAAGGAAAATCTAAGAAAAATGAGATATTTAGCGTATAGAAATGGCCATTTGTATATCTGCCCAGTTGCCCCTTCTTGACATATCTCGTAACTGGGTACCTAACGCAATTCTGAAGCCTCTCTCTGGGTTAAAAACCTCCTGTGTATGGGCATGTAGGTACCTGCTATATAGAATAAGATTACCTGTGGCAACTGGGGGAGGGGTGCACGGTCAGAAGGTATGACCCTCTTGATATAGACAAAAAAGACTGCCTGCACTCAGCCTCATTGACCTGACGTGTGAACAGTCGCATGACTGAACATGACATAACATACAAAAAAATACAGTTTGCACTCTGATAATGCTAAAGGATGGAAACCATGAATGTGTGAACATGGACCTGCATTACTGCTAAGGAAAATCTAAGAAAAATGAGATATTTAGCGTATAGAAATGGCCATTTGTATATCTGCCCAGTTGCCCCTTCACGGCATATCTCGTAACTGGGTACCTAACGCTATTCTGAAGCCTCTCTCTGGGTTAAAAACCTCCTGTGTATGGGCACGTAGGAACCTGCTATATAGAATGAGATTACCTGTGGCAACTGGGGGAGGGGTGCACGGTCAGAAGGTATGACCCTCTTGATATAGACAAAAAAGACTGCCTGCACTCAGCCTCATCGACCTGACGTGTGAACAGTCGCATAACTGAACATGACATAACATACAAAAAAATACAGTTTGCACTCTGATAATGCTAAAGTATGGAAACCATGAATGTGTGAACATGGACCTGCATTACTGCTAAGGAAAATCTAAGAAAAATGAGATATTTAGCGTAAAGAAATGGCCATTTGTATATCTGCCCAGTTGCCCCTTCACGACATATCTCGCAACTGGGTACCTAACGCTATTCTGAAGCCTCTCTCTGGGTTAAAAACCTCCTGTGTATGGGCACGTAGGAACCTGCTATATAGAATGAGATTACCTGTGGCAACTGGGGGAGGGGTGCACGGTCAGAAGGTATGACCCTCTTGATATAGACAAAAAAGACTGCCTGCACTCAGCCTCATCGACCTGACGTGTGAACAGTCGCATAACTGAACATGACATAACGTACAAAAAAATACAGTTTGCACTCTGATAATGCTAAAGTATGGAAACCATGAATGTGTGAACATGGACCTGCATTACTGCAAAGGAAAATCGAAGAAAAATGAGATATTTAGCGTAAAGAAATGGCCATTTGTATATCTGCCCAGTTGCCCCTTCACGACATATCTCGCAACTGGGTACCTAACGCTATTCTGAAGCCTCTCTCTGGGTTAAAAACCTCCTGTGTATGGGCACGTAGGAACCTGCTATATAGAATGAGATTACCTGTGGCAACTGGGGGAGGGGTGCACGGTCAGAAGGTATGACCCTCTTGATATAGACAAAAAAGACTGCCTGCACTCAGCCTCATCGACCTGACGTGTGAACAGTCGCATAACTGAACATGACATAACATACAAAAAAATACAGTTTGCACTCTGATAATGCTAAAGTATGGAAACCATGAATGTGTGAACATGGACCTGCATTACTGCTAAGGAAAATCTAAGAAAAATGAGATATTTAGCGTAAAGAAATGGCCATTTGTATATCTGCCCAGTTGCCCCTTCACGACATATCTCGCAACTGGGTACCTAACGCTATTCTGAAGCCTCTCTCTGGGTTAAAAACCTCCTGTGTATGGGCACGTAGGAACCTGCTATATAGAATGAGATTACCTGTGGCAACTGGGGGAGGGGTGCACAGTCAGAAGGTATGACCCTCTTGATATAGACAAAAAAGACTGCCTGCACTCAGCCTCATCGACCTGACGTGTGAACAGTCGCATAACTGAACATGACATAACGTACAAAAAAATACAGTTTGCACTCTGATAATGCTAAAGTATGGAAACCATGAATATGTGAACATGGACCTGCATTACTGCTAAGGAAAATCTAAGAAAAATGAGATATTTAGCGTATAGAAATGGCCATTTGTATATCTGCCCAGTTGCCCCTTCACGGCATATCTCGTAACTGGGTACCTAACGCTATTCTGAAGCCTCTCTCTGGGTTAAAAACCTCCTGTGTATGGGCACGTAGGAACCTGCTATATAGAATGAGATTACCTGTGGCAACTGGGGGAGGGGTGCACAGTCAGAAGGTATGACCCTCTTGATATAGACAAAAAAGACTGCCTGCACTCAGCCTCATCGACCTGACGTGTGAACAGTCGCATAACTGAACATGACATAACGTACAAAAAAATACAGTTTGCACTCTGATAATGCTAAAGTATGGAAACCATGAATATGTGAACATGGACCTGCATTACTGCTAAGGAAAATCTAAGAAAAATGAGATATTTAGCGTATAGAAATGGCCATTTGTATATCTGCCCAGTTGCCCCTTCACGGCATATCTCGTAACTGGGTACCTAACGCTATTCTGAAGCCTCTCTCTGGGTTAAAAACCTCCTGTGTATGGGCACGTAGGAACCTGCTATATAAAATGAGATTACCTGTGGCAACTGGGGGAGGGGTGCACGGTCAGAAGGTATGACCCTCTTGATATAGACAAAAAAGACTGCCTGCACTCAGCCTCATCGACCTGACGTGTGAACAGTCGTATAACTGAACATGACATAACGAACAAAAAAATACAGTTTGCACTCTGATAATGCTAAAGTATGGAAACCATGAATGTGTGAACATGGACCTGCATTACTGCTAAGGAAAATCTAAGAAAAATGAGATATTTAGCGTATAGAAATGGCCATTTGTATATCTGCCCAGTTGCCCCTTCACGGCATATCTCGTAACTGGGTACCTAACGCTATTCTGAAGCCTCTCTCTGGGTTAAAAACCTCCTGTGTATGGGCACGTAGGAACCTGCTATATAGAATGAGATTACCTGTGGCAACTGGGGGAGGGGTGCACGGTCAGAAGGTATGACCCTCTTGATATAGACAAAAAAGACTGCCTGCACTCAGCCTCATCGACCTGACGTGTGAACAGTCGCATAACTGAACATGACATAACGTACAAAAAAATACAGTTTGCACTCTGATAATGCTAAAGTATGGAAACCATGAATGTGTGAACATGGACCTGCATTACTGTTAAGGAAAATCTAAGAAAAATGAGATATTTAGCGTATAGAAATGGCCATTTGTATATCTGCCCAGTTGCCCCTTCTTGACATATCTCGTAACTGGGTACCTAACGCAATTCTGAAGCCTCTCTCTGGGTTAAAAACCTCCTGTGTATGGGCATGTAGGTACCTGCTATATAGAATAAGATTACCTGTGGCAACTGGGGGAGGGGTGCACGGTCAGAAGGTATGACCCTCTTGATATAGACAAAAAAGACTGCCTGCACTCAGCCTCATTGACCTGACGTGTGAACAGTCGCATGACTGAACATGACATAACATACAAAAAAATACAGTTTGCACTCTGATAATGCTAAAGGATGGAAACCATGAATGTGTGAACATGGACCTGCATTACTGCTAAGGAAAATCTAAGAAAAATGAGATATTTAGCGTATAGAAATGGCCATTTGTATATCTGCCCAGTTGCCCCTTCACGGCATATCTCGTAACTGGGTACCTAACGCTATTCTGAAGCCTCTCTCTGGGTTAAAAACCTCCTGTGTATGGGCACGTAGGAACCTGCTATATAGAATGAGATTACCTGTGGCAACTGGGGGAGGGGTGCACGGTCAGAAGGTATGACCCTCTTGATATAGACAAAAAAGACTGCCTGCACTCAGCCTCATCGACCTGACGTGTGAACAGTCGCATAACTGAACATGACATAACATACAAAAAAATACAGTTTGCACTCTGATAATGCTAAAGTATGGAAACCATGAATGTGTGAACATGGACCTGCATTACTGCTAAGGAAAATCTAAGAAAAATGAGATATTTAGCGTAAAGAAATGGCCATTTGTATATCTGCCCAGTTGCCCCTTCACGACATATCTCGCAACTGGGTACCTAACGCTATTCTGAAGCCTCTCTCTGGGTTAAAAACCTCCTGTGTATGGGCACGTAGGAACCTGCTATATAGAATGAGATTACCTGTGGCAACTGGGGGAGGGGTGCACAGTCAGAAGGTATGACCCTCTTGATATAGACAAAAAAGACTGCCTGCACTCAGCCTCATCGACCTGACGTGTGAACAGTCGCATAACTGAACATGACATAACGTACAAAAAAATACAGTTTGCACTCTGATAATGCTAAAGTATGGAAACCATGAATATGTGAACATGGACCTGCATTACTGCTAAGGAAAATCTAAGAAAAATGAGATATTTAGCGTATAGAAATGGCCATTTGTATATCTGCCCAGTTGCCCCTTCACGGCATATCTCGTAACTGGGTACCTAACGCTATTCTGAAGCCTCTCTCTGGGTTAAAAACCTCCTGTGTATGGGCACGTAGGAACCTGCTATATAGAATGAGATTACCTGTGGCAACTGGGGGAGGGGTGCACGGTCAGAAGGTATGACCCTCTTGATATAGACAAAAAAGACTGCCTGCACTCAGCCTCATTGACCTGACGTGTGAACAGTCGCATGACTGAACATGACATAACGTACAAAAAAATACAGTTTGCACTCTGATAATGCTAAAGTATGGAAACCATGAATGTGTGAACATGGACCTGCATTACTGCTAAGGAAAATCTAAGAAAAATGAGATATTTAGCGTATAGAAATGGCCATTTGTATATCTGCCCAGTTGCCCCTTCACGGCATATCTCGTAACTGGGTACCTAACGCTATTCTGAAGCCTCTCTCTGGGTTAAAAACCTCCTGTGTATGGGCACGTAGGAACCTGCTATATAGAATGAGATTACCTGTGGCAACTGGGGGAGGGGTGCACGGTCAGAAGGTATGACCCTCTTGATATAGACAAAAAAGACTGCCTGCACTCAGCCTCATCGACCTGACGTGTGAACAGTCGCATAACTGAACATGACATAACGTACAAAAAAATACAGTTTGCACTCTGATAATGCTAAAGTATGGAAACCATGAATGTGTGAACATGGACCTGCATTACTGCTAAGGAAAATCTAAGAAAAATGAGATATTTAGCGTATAGAAATGGCCATTTGTATATCTGCCCAGTTGCCCCTTCACGGCATATCTCGTAACTGGGTACCTAACGCTATTCTGAAGCCTCTCTCTGGGTTAAAAACCTCCTGTGTATGGGCACGTAGGAACCTGCTATATAGAATGAGATTACCTGTGGCAACTGGGGGAGGGGTGCACGGTCAGAAGGTATGACCCTCTTGATATAGACAAAAAAGACTGCCTGCACTCAGCCTCATCGACCTGACGTGTGAACAGTCGCATAACTGAACATGACATAACATACAAAAAAATACAGTTTGCACTCTGATAATGCTAAAGTATGGAAACCATGAATGTGTGAACATGGACCTGCATTACTGCTAAGGAAAATCTAAGAAAAATGAGATATTTAGCGTAAAGAAATGGCCATTTGTATATCTGCCCAGTTGCCCCTTCACGACATATCTCGCAACTGGGTACCTAACGCTATTCTGAAGCCTCTCTCTGGGTTAAAAACCTCCTGTGTATGGGCACGTAGGAACCTGCTATATAGAATGAGATTACCTGTGGCAACTGGGGGAGGGGTGCACAGTCAGAAGGTATGACCCTCTTGATATAGACAAAAAAGACTGCCTGCACTCAGCCTCATCGACCTGACGTGTGAACAGTCGCATAACTGAACATGACATAACGTACAAAAAAATACAGTTTGCACTCTGATAATGCTAAAGTATGGAAACCATGAATATGTGAACATGGACCTGCATTACTGCTAAGGAAAATCTAAGAAAAATGAGATATTTAGCGTATAGAAATGGCCATTTGTATATCTGCCCAGTTGCCCCTTCACGGCATATCTCGTAACTGGGTACCTAACGCTATTCTGAAGCCTCTCTCTGGGTTAAAAACCTCCTGTGTATGGGCACGTAGGAACCTGCTATATAGAATGAGATTACCTGTGGCAACTGGGGGAGGGGTGCACGGTCAGAAGGTATGACCCTCTTGATATAGACAAAAAAGACTGCCTGCACTCAGCCTCATCGACCTGACGTGTGAACAGTCGCATAACTGAACATGACATAACGTACAAAAAAATACAGTTTGCACTCTGATAATGCTAAAGTATGGAAACCATGAATGTGTGAACATGGACCTGCATTACTGTTAAGGAAAATCTAAGAAAAATGAGATATTTAGCGTATAGAAATGGCCATTTGTATATCTGCCCAGTTGCCCCTTCTTGACATATCTCGTAACTGGGTACCTAACGCAATTCTGAAGCCTCTCTCTGGGTTAAAAACCTCCTGTGTATGGGCATGTAGGTACCTGCTATATAGAATAAGATTACCTGTGGCAACTGGGGGAGGGGTGCACGGTCAGAAGGTATGACCCTCTTGATATAGACAAAAAAGACTGCCTGCACTCAGCCTCATTGACCTGACGTGTGAACAGTCGCATGACTGAACATGACATAACATACAAAAAAATACAGTTTGCACTCTGATAATGCTAAAGGATGGAAACCATGAATGTGTGAACATGGACCTGCATTACTGCTAAGGAAAATCTAAGAAAAATGAGATATTTAGCGTATAGAAATGGCCATTTGTATATCTGCCCAGTTGCCCCTTCACGGCATATCTCGTAACTGGGTACCTAACGCTATTCTGAAGCCTCTCTCTGGGTTAAAAACCTCCTGTGTATGGGCACGTAGGAACCTGCTATATAGAATGAGATTACCTGTGGCAACTGGGGGAGGGGTGCACGGTCAGAAGGTATGACCCTCTTGATATAGACAAAAAAGACTGCCTGCACTCAGCCTCATCGACCTGACGTGTGAACAGTCGCATAACTGAACATGACATAACATACAAAAAAATACAGTTTGCACTCTGATAATGCTAAAGTATGGAAACCATGAATATGTGAACATGGACCTGCATTACTGCTAAGGAAAATCTAAGAAAAATGAGATATTTAGCGTATAGAAATGGCCATTTGTATATCTGCCCAGTTGCCCCTTCACGGCATATCTCGTAACTGGGTACCTAACGCTATTCTGAAGCCTCTCTCTGGGTTAAAAACCTCCTGTGTATGGGCACGTAGGAACCTGCTATATAGAATGAGATTACCTGTGGCAACTGGGGGAGGGGTGCACGGTCAGAAGGTATGACCCTCTTGATATAGACAAAAAAGACTGCCTGCACTCAGCCTCATCGACCTGACGTGTGAACAGTCGCATAACTGAACATGACATAACATACAAAAAAATACAGTTTGCACTCTGATAATGCTAAAGTATGGAAACCATGAATGTGTGAACATGGACCTGCATTACTGCTAAGGAAAATCTAAGAAAAATGAGATATTTAGCGTATAGAAATGGCCATTTGTATATCTGCCCAGTTGCCCCTTCACGGCATATCTCGTAACTGGGTACCTAACGCTATTCTGAAGCCTCTCTCTGGGTTAAAAACCTCCTGTGTATGGGCACGTAGGAACCTGCTATATAGAATGAGATTACCTGTGGCAACTGGGGGAGGGGTGCACGGTCAGAAGGTATGACCCTCTTGATATAGACAAAAAAGACTGCCTGCACTCAGCCTCATCGACCTGACGTGTGAACAGTCGCATAACTGAACATGACATAACGTACAAAAAAATACAGTTTGCACTCTGATAATGCTAAAGTATGGAAACCATGAATGTGTGAACATGGACCTGCATTACTGCTAAGGAAAATCTAAGAAAAATGAGATATTTAGCGTATAGAAATGGCCATTTGTATATCTGCCCAGTTGCCCCTTCACGGCATATCTCGTAACTGGGTACCTAACGCTATTCTGAAGCCTCTCTCTGGGTTAAAAACCTCCTGTGTATGGGCACGTAGGAACCTGCTATATAGAATGAGATTACCTGTAGCAACTGGGGGAGGGGTGCACGGTCAGAAGGTATGACCCTCTTGATATAGACAAAAAAGACTGCCTGCACTCAGCCTCATCGACCTGACGTGTGAACAGTCGCATAACTGAACATGACATAACGTACAAAAAAATACAGTTTGCACTCTGATAATGCTAAAGTATGGAAACCATGAATGTGTGAACATGGACCTGCATTACTGTTAAGGAAAATCTAAGAAAAATGAGATATTTAGCGTATAGAAATGGCCATTTGTATATCTGCCCAGTTGCCCCTTCTTGACATATCTCGTAACTGGGTACCTAACGCAATTCTGAAGCCTCTCTCTGGGTTAAAAACCTCCTGTGTATGGGCATGTAGGTACCTGCTATATAGAATAAGATTACCTGTGGCAACTGGGGGAGGGGTGCACGGTCAGAAGGTATGACCCTCTTGATATAGACAAAAAAGACTGCCTGCACTCAGCCTCATTGACCTGACGTGTGAACAGTCGCATGACTGAACATGACATAACATACAAAAAAATACAGTTTGCACTCTGATAATGCTAAAGGATGGAAACCATGAATGTGTGAACATGGACCTGCATTACTGCTAAGGAAAATCTAAGAAAAATGAGATATTTAGCGTATAGAAATGGCCATTTGTATATCTGCCCAGTTGCCCCTTCACGGCATATCTCGTAACTGGGTACCTAACGCTATTCTGAAGCCTCTCTCTGGGTTAAAAACCTCCTGTGTATGGGCACGTAGGAACCTGCTATATAGAATGAGATTACCTGTGGCAACTGGGGGAGGGGTGCACGGTCAGAAGGTATGACCCTCTTGATATAGACAAAAAAGACTGCCTGCACTCAGCCTCATCGACCTGACGTGTGAACAGTCGCATAACTGAACATGACATAACATACAAAAAAATACAGTTTGCACTCTGATAATGCTAAAGTATGGAAACCATGAATGTGTGAACATGGACCTGCATTACTGCTAAGGAAAATCTAAGAAAAATGAGATATTTAGCGTAAAGAAATGGCCATTTGTATATCTGCCCAGTTGCCCCTTCACGACATATCTCGCAACTGGGTACCTAACGCTATTCTGAAGCCTCTCTCTGGGTTAAAAACCTCCTGTGTATGGGCACGTAGGAACCTGCTATATAGAATGAGATTACCTGTGGCAACTGGGGGAGGGGTGCACAGTCAGAAGGTATGACCCTCTTGATATAGACAAAAAAGACTGCCTGCACTCAGCCTCATCGACCTGACGTGTGAACAGTCGCATAACTGAACATGACATAACGTACAAAAAAATACAGTTTGCACTCTGATAATGCTAAAGTATGGAAACCATGAATATGTGAACATGGACCTGCATTACTGCTAAGGAAAATCTAAGAAAAATGAGATATTTAGCGTATAGAAATGGCCATTTGTATATCTGCCCAGTTGCCCCTTCACGGCATATCTCGTAACTGGGTACCTAACGCTATTCTGAAGCCTCTCTCTGGGTTAAAAACCTCCTGTGTATGGGCACGTAGGAACCTGCTATATAGAATGAGATTACCTGTGGCAACTGGGGGAGGGGTGCACGGTCAGAAGGTATGACCCTCTTGATATAGACAAAAAAGACTGCCTGCACTCAGCCTCATCGACCTGACGTGTGAACAGTCGCATAACTGAACATGACATAACGTACAAAAAAATACAGTTTGCACTCTGATAATGCTAAAGTATGGAAACCATGAATGTGTGAACATGGACCTGCATTACTGTTAAGGAAAATCTAAGAAAAATGAGATATTTAGCGTATAGAAATGGCCATTTGTATATCTGCCCAGTTGCCCCTTCTTGACATATCTCGTAACTGGGTACCTAACGCAATTCTGAAGCCTCTCTCTGGGTTAAAAACCTCCTGTGTATGGGCATGTAGGTACCTGCTATATAGAATAAGATTACCTGTGGCAACTGGGGGAGGGGTGCACGGTCAGAAGGTATGACCCTCTTGATATAGACAAAAAAGACTGCCTGCACTCAGCCTCATTGACCTGACGTGTGAACAGTCGCATGACTGAACATGACATAACATACAAAAAAATACAGTTTGCACTCTGATAATGCTAAAGGATGGAAACCATGAATGTGTGAACATGGACCTGCATTACTGCTAAGGAAAATCTAAGAAAAATGAGATATTTAGCGTATAGAAATGGCCATTTGTATATCTGCCCAGTTGCCCCTTCACGGCATATCTCGTAACTGGGTACCTAACGCTATTCTGAAGCCTCTCTCTGGGTTAAAAACCTCCTGTGTATGGGCACGTAGGAACCTGCTATATAGAATGAGATTACCTGTGGCAACTGGGGGAGGGGTGCACGGTCAGAAGGTATGACCCTCTTGATATAGACAAAAAAGACTGCCTGCACTCAGCCTCATCGACCTGACGTGTGAACAGTCGCATAACTGAACATGACATAACATACAAAAAAATACAGTTTGCACTCTGATAATGCTAAAGTATGGAAACCATGAATGTGTGAACATGGACCTGCATTACTGCTAAGGAAAATCTAAGAAAAATGAGATATTTAGCGTAAAGAAATGGCCATTTGTATATCTGCCCAGTTGCCCCTTCACGACATATCTCGCAACTGGGTACCTAACGCTATTCTGAAGCCTCTCTCTGGGTTAAAAACCTCCTGTGTATGGGCACGTAGGAACCTGCTATATAGAATGAGATTACCTGTGGCAACTGGGGGAGGGGTGCACAGTCAGAAGGTATGACCCTCTTGATATAGACAAAAAAGACTGCCTGCACTCAGCCTCATCGACCTGACGTGTGAACAGTCGCATAACTGAACATGACATAACGTACAAAAAAATACAGTTTGCACTCTGATAATGCTAAAGTATGGAAACCATGAATATGTGAACATGGACCTGCATTACTGCTAAGGAAAATCTAAGAAAAATGAGATATTTAGCGTATAGAAATGGCCATTTGTATATCTGCCCAGTTGCCCCTTCACGGCATATCTCGTAACTGGGTACCTAACGCTATTCTGAAGCCTCTCTCTGGGTTAAAAACCTCCTGTGTATGGGCACGTAGGAACCTGTTATATAGAATGAGATTACCTGTGGCAACTGGGGGAGGGGTGCACGGTCAGAAGGTATGACCCTCTTGATATAGACAAAAAAGACTGCCTGCACTCAGCCTCATCGACCTGACGTGTGAACAGTCGCATAACTGAACATGACATAACGTACAAAAAAATACAGTTTGCACTCTGATAATGCTAAAGTATGGAAACCATGAATGTGTGAACATGGACCTGCATTACTGTTAAGGAAAATCTAAGAAAAATGAGATATTTAGCGTATAGAAATGGCCATTTGTATATCTGCCCAGTTGCCCCTTCTTGACATATCTCGTAACTGGGTACCTAACGCAATTCTGAAGCCTCTCTCTGGGTTAAAAACCTCCTGTGTATGGGCATGTAGGTACCTGCTATATAGAATAAGATTACCTGTGGCAACTGGGGGAGGGGTGCACGGTCAGAAGGTATGACCCTCTTGATATAGACAAAAAAGACTGCCTGCACTCAGCCTCATTGACCTGACGTGTGAACAGTCGCATGACTGAACATGACATAACATACAAAAAAATACAGTTTGCACTCTGATAATGCTAAAGGATGGAAACCATGAATGTGTGAACATGGACCTGCATTACTGCTAAGGAAAATCTAAGAAAAATGAGATATTTAGCGTATAGAAATGGCCATTTGTATATCTGCCCAGTTGCCCCTTCACGGCATATCTCGTAACTGGGTACCTAACGCTATTCTGAAGCCTCTCTCTGGGTTAAAAACCTCCTGTGTATGGGCACGTAGGAACCTGCTATATAGAATGAGATTACCTGTGGCAACTGGGGGAGGGGTGCACGGTCAGAAGGTATGACCCTCTTGATATAGACAAAAAAGACTGCCTGCACTCAGCCTCATCGACCTGACGTGTGAACAGTCGCATAACTGAACATGACATAACATACAAAAAAATACAGTTTGCACTCTGATAATGCTAAAGTATGGAAACCATGAATGTGTGAACATGGACCTGCATTACTGCTAAGGAAAATCTAAGAAAAATGAGATATTTAGCGTAAAGAAATGGCCATTTGTATATCTGCCCAGTTGCCCCTTCACGACATATCTCGCAACTGGGTACCTAACGCTATTCTGAAGCCTCTCTCTGGGTTAAAAACCTCCTGTGTATGGGCACGTAGGAACCTGCTATATAGAATGAGATTACCTGTGGCAACTGGGGGAGGGGTGCACAGTCAGAAGGTATGACCCTCTTGATATAGACAAAAAAGACTGCCTGCACTCAGCCTCATCGACCTGACGTGTGAACAGTCGCATAACTGAACATGACATAACGTACAAAAAAATACAGTTTGCACTCTGATAATGCTAAAGTATGGAAACCATGAATATGTGAACATGGACCTGCATTACTGCTAAGGAAAATCTAAGAAAAATGAGATATTTAGCGTATAGAAATGGCCATTTGTATATCTGCCCAGTTGCCCCTTCACGGCATATCTCGTAACTGGGTACCTAACGCTATTCTGAAGCCTCTCTCTGGGTTAAAAACCTCCTGTGTATGGGCACGTAGGAACCTGCTATATAGAATGAGATTACCTGTGGCAACTGGGGGAGGGGTGCACGGTCAGAAGGTATGACCCTCTTGATATAGACAAAAAAGACTGCCTGCACTCAGCCTCATCGACCTGACGTGTGAACAGTCGCATAACTGAACATGACATAACATACAAAAAAATACAGTTTGCACTCTGATAATGCTAAAGTATGGAAACCATGAATGTGTGAACATGGACCTGCATTACTGCTAAGGAAAATCTAAGAAAAATGAGATATTTAGCGTATAGAAATGGCCATTTGTATATCTGCCCAGTTGCCCCTTCACGGCATATCTCGTAACTGGGTACCTAACGCTATTCTGAAGCCTCTCTCTGGGTTAAAAACCTCCTGTGTATGGGCACGTAGGAACCTGCTATATAGAATGAGATTACCTGTGGCAACTGGGGGAGGGGTGCACGGTCAGAAGGTATGACCCTCTTGATATAGACAAAAAAGACTGCCTGCACTCAGCCTCATCGACCTGACGTGTGAACAGTCGCATAACTGAACATGACATAACATACAAAAAAATACAGTTTGCACTCTGATAATGCTAAAGTATGGAAACCATGAATGTGTGAACATGGACCTGCATTACTGCTAAGGAAAATCTAAGAAAAATGAGATATTTAGCGTATAGAAATGGCCATTTGTATATCTGCCCAGTTGCCCCTTCACGGCATATCTCGTAACTGGGTACCTAACGCTATTCTGAAGCCTCTCTCTGGGTTAAAAACCTCCTGTGTATGGGCACGTAGGAACCTGCTATATAGAATGAGATTACCTGTGGCAACTGGGGGAGGGGTGCACGGTCAGAAGGTATGACCCTCTTGATATAGACAAAAAAGACTGCCTGCACTCAGCCTCATCGACCTCACGTGTGAACAGTCGCATAACTGAACATGACATAACATACAAAAAAATACAGTTTGCACTCTGATAATGCTAAAGTATGGAAACCATGAATGTGTGAACATGGACCTGCATTACTGCTAAGGAAAATCTAAGAAAAATGAGATATTTAGCGTAAAGAAATGGCCATTTGTATATCTGCCCAGTTGCCCCTTCACGACATATCTCGCAACTGGGTACCTAACGCTATTCTGAAGCCTCTCTCTGGGTTAAAAACCTCCTGTGTATGGGCACGTAGGAACCTGCTATATAGAATGAGATTACCTGTGGCAACTGGGGGAGGGGTGCACAGTCAGAAGGTATGACCCTCTTGATATAGACAAAAAAGACTGCCTGCACTCAGCCTCATCGACCTGACGTGTGAACAGTCGCATAACTGAACATGACATAACGTACAAAAAAATACAGTTTGCACTCTGATAATGCTAAAGTATGGAAACCATGAATATGTGAACATGGACCTGCATTACTGCTAAGGAAAATCTAAGAAAAATGAGATATTTAGCGTATAGAAATGGCCATTTGTATATCTGCCCAGTTGCCCCTTCACGGCATATCTCGTAACTGGGTACCTAACGCTATTCTGAAGCCTCTCTCTGGGTTAAAAACCTCCTGTGTATGGGCACGTAGGAACCTGCTATATAGAATGAGATTACCTGTGGCAACTGGGGGAGGGGTGCACGGTCAGAAGGTATGACCCTCTTGATATAGACAAAAAAGACTGCCTGCACTCAGCCTCATCGACCTGACGTGTGAACAGTCGCATAACTGAACATGACATAACATACAAAAAAATACAGTTTGCACTCTGATAATGCTAAAGTATGGAAACCATGAATGTGTGAACATGGACCTGCATTACTGCTAAGGAAAATCTAAGAAAAATGAGATATTTAGCGTATAGAAATGGCCATTTGTATATCTGCCCAGTTGCCCCTTCACGGCATATCTCGTAACTGGGTACCTAACGCTATTCTGAAGCCTCTCTCTGGGTTAAAAACCTCCTGTGTATGGGCACGTAGGAACCTGCTATATAGAATGAGATTACCTGTGGCAACTGGGGGAGGGGTGCACGGTCAGAAGGTATGACCCTCTTGATATAGACAAAAAAGACTGCCTGCACTCAGCCTCATCGACCTGACGTGTGAACAGTCGCATAACTGAACATGACATAACATACAAAAAAATACAGTTTGCACTCTGATAATGCTAAAGTATGGAAACCATGAATGTGTGAACATGGACCTGCATTACTGCTAAGGAAAATCTAAGAAAAATGAGATATTTAGCGTATAGAAATGGCCATTTGTATATCTGCCCAGTTGCCCCTTCACGGCATATCTCGTAACTGGGTACCTAACGCTATTCTGAAGCCTCTCTCTGGGTTAAAAACCTCCTGTGTATGGGCACGTAGGAACCTGCTATATAGAATGAGATTACCTGTGGCAACTGGGGGAGGGGTGCACGGTCAGAAGGTATGACCCTCTTGATATAGACAAAAAAGACTGCCTGCACTCAGCCTCATCGACCTCACGTGTGAACAGTCGCATAACTGAACATGACATAACATACAAAAAAATACAGTTTGCACTCTGATAATGCTAAAGTATGGAAACCATGAATGTGTGAACATGGACCTGCATTACTGCTAAGGAAAATCTAAGAAAAATGAGATATTTAGCGTAAAGAAATGGCCATTTGTATATCTGCCCAGTTGCCCCTTCACGACATATCTCGCAACTGGGTACCTAACGCTATTCTGAAGCCTCTCTCTGGGTTAAAAACCTCCTGTGTATGGGCACGTAGGAACCTGCTATATAGAATGAGATTACCTGTGGCAACTGGGGGAGGGGTGCACAGTCAGAAGGTATGACCCTCTTGATATAGACAAAAAAGACTGCCTGCACTCAGCCTCATCGACCTGACGTGTGAACAGTCGCATAACTGAACATGACATAACATACAAAAAAATACAGTTTGCACTCTGATAATGCTAAAGTATGGAAACCATGAATATGTGAACATGGACCTGCATTACTGCTAAGGAAAATCTAAGAAAAATGAGATATTTAGCGTATAGAAATGGCCATTTGTATATCTGCCCAGTTGCCCCTTCACGGCATATCTCGTAACTGGGTACCTAACGCTATTCTGAAGCCTCTCTCTGGGTTAAAAACCTCCTGTGTATGGGCACGTAGGAACCTGCTATATAGAATGAGATTACCTGTGGCAACTGGGGGAGGGGTGCACGGTCAGAAGGTATGACCCTCTTGATATAGACAAAAAAGACTGCCTGCACTCAGCCTCATCGACCTGACGTGTGAACAGTCGCATAACTGAACATGACATAACGTACAAAAAAATACAGTTTGCACTCTGATAATGCTAAAGTATGGAAACCATGAATGTGTGAACATGGACCTGCATTACTGCTAAGGAAAATCTAAGAAAAATGAGATATTTAGCGTATAGAAATGGCCATTTGTATATCTGCCCAGTTGCCCCTTCACGACATATCTCGTAACTGGGTACCTAACGCAATTCTGAAGCCTCTCTCTGGGTTAAAAACCTCCTGTGTATGGGCATGTAGGAACCTGCTATATAGAATAAGATTACCTGTGGCAACTGGGGGAGGGGTGCACGGTCAGAAGGTTTGACCCTCTTGATATAGACAAAAAAGACTGCCTGCACTCAGCCTCATCGACCTGACGTGTGAACAGTCGCATAACTGAACATGACATAACGTACAAAAAAATACAGTTTGCACTCTGATAATGCTAAAGTATGGAAACCATGAATGTGTGAACATGGACCTGCATTACTGCTAAGGAAAATCTAAGAAAAATTAGATATTTAGCGTAAAGAAATGGCCATTTGTATATCTGCCCAGTTGCCCCTTCACGACATATCTCGTAACTGGGTACCTAACGCTATTCTGAAGCCTCTCTCTGGGTTAAAAACCTCCTGTGTATGGGCATGTAGGAACCTGCTATATAGAATAAGATTACCTGTGGCAACTGGGGGAGGGGTGCACGGTCAGAAGGTATGACCCTCTTGATATAGACAAAAAAGACTGCCTGCACTCAGCCTCATTGACCTGACGTGTGAACCGTCGCATAACTGAACATGACATAACATACAAAAAAATACAGTTTGCACTCTGATAATGCTAAAGGATGGAAACCATGAATGTGTGAACATGGACCTGCATTACTGCTAAGGAAAATCTAAGAAAAATGAGATATTTAGCGTATAGAAATGGCCATTTGTATATCTGCCCAGTTGCCCCTTCACGGCATCTCTCGTAACTGGGTACCTAACGCTATTCTGAAGCCTCTCTCTGGGTTAAAAACCTCCTGTGTATGGGCACGTAGGAACCTGCTATATAGAATGAGATTACCTGTGGCAACTGGGGGAGGGGTGCACGGTCAGAAGGTATGACCCTCTTGATATAGACAAAAAAGACTGCCTGCACTCAGCCTCATCGACCTGACGTGTGAACAGTCGCATAACTGAACATGACATAACATACAAAAAAATACAGTTTGCACTCTGATAATGCTAAAGTATGGAAACCATGAATGTGTGAACATGGACCTGCATTACTGCTAAGGAAAATCTAAGAAAAATGAGATATTTAGCGTATAGAAATGGCCATTTGTATATCTGCCCAGTTGCCCCTTCACGGCATATCTCGTAACTGGGTACCTAACGCTATTCTGAAGCCTCTCTCTGGGTTAAAAACCTCCTGTGTATGGGCACGTAGGAACCTGCTATATAGAATGAGATTACCTGTGGCAACTGGGGGAGGGGTGCACGGTCAGAAGGTATGACCCTCTTGATATAGACAAAAAAGACTGCCTGCACTCAGCCTCATCGACCTGACATGTGAACAGTCGCATAACTGAACATGACATAACATACAAAAAAATACAGTTTGCACTCTGATAATGCTAAAGTATGGAAACCATGAATGTGTGAACATGGACCTGCATTACTGCTAAGGAAAATCTAAGAAAAATGAGATATTTAGCGTAAAGAAATGGCCATTTGTATATCTGCCCAGTTGCCCCTTCACGACATATCTCGCAACTGGGTACCTAACGCTATTCTGAAGCCTCTCTCTGGGTTAAAAACCTCCTGTGTATGGGCACGTAGGAACCTGCTATATAGAATGAGATTACCTGTGGCAACTGGGGGAGGGGTGCACAGTCAGAAGGTATGACCCTCTTGATATAGACAAAAAAGACTGCCTGCACTCAGCCTCATCGACCTGACGTGTGAACAGTCGCATAACTGAACATGACATTACGTACAAAAAAATACAGTTTGCACTCTGATAATGCTAAAGTATGGAAACCATGAATATGTGAACATGGACCTGCATTACTGCTAAGGAAAATCTAAGAAAAATGAGATATTTAGCGTATAGAAATGGCCATTTGTATATCTGCCCAGTTGCCCCTTCACGGCATATCTCGTAACTGGGTACCTAACGCTATTCTGAAGCCTCTCTCTGGGTTAAAAACCTCCTGTGTATGGGCACGTAGGAACCTGCTATATAGAATGAGATTACCTGTGGCAACTGGGGGAGGGGTGCACGGTCAGAAGGTATGACCCTCTTGATATAGACAAAAAAGACTGCCTGCACTCAGCCTCATCGACCTGACGTGTGAACAGTCGCATAACTGAACATGACATAACGTACAAAAAAATACAGTTTGCACTCTGATAATGCTAAAGTATGGAAACCATGAATGTGTGAACATGGACCTGCATTACTGCTAAGGAAAATCTAAGAAAAATGAGATATTTAGCGTATAGAAATGGCCATTTGTATATCTGCCCAGTTGCCCCTTCACGACATATCTCGTAACTGGGTACCTAACGCTATTCTGAAGCCTCTCTCTGGGTTAAAAACCTCCTGTGTATGGGCATGTAGGAACCTGCTATATAGAATAAGATTACCTGTGGCAACTGGGGGAGGGGTGCACGGTCAGAAGGTTTGACCCTCTTGATATAGACAAAAAAGACTGCCTGCACTCAGCCTCATCGACCTGACGTGTGAACAGTCGCATAACTGAACATGACATAACGTACAAAAAAATACAGTTTGCACTCTGATAATGCTAAAGTATGGAAACCATGAATGTGTGAACATGGACCTGCATTACTGCTAAGGAAAATCTAAGAAAAATTAGATATTTAGCGTAAAGAAATGGCCATTTGTATATCTGCCCAGTTGCCCCTTCACGACATATCTCGTAACTGGGTACCTAACGCTATTCTGAAGCCTCTCTCTGGGTTAAAAACCTCCTGTGTATGGGCATGTAGGAACCTGCTATATAGAATAAGATTACCTGTGGCAACTGGGGGAGGGGTGCACGGTCAGAAGGTATGACCCTCTTGATATAGACAAAAAAGACTGCCTGCACTCAGCCTCATCGACCTGACGTGTGAACAGTCGCATAACTGAACATGACATAACGTACAAAAAAAAATACAGTTTGCACTCTGATAATGCTAAAGTATGGAAACCATGAATGTGTGAACATGGACCTGCATTACTGCTAAGGAAAATCTAAGAAAAATGAGATATTTAGCGTATAGAAATGGCCATTTGTATATCTGCCCAGTTGCCCCTTCTTGACATATCTCGTAACTGGGTACCTAACGCTATTCTGAAGCCTCTCTCTGGGTTAAAAACCTCCTGTGTATGGGCACGTAGGAACCTGCTATATAGAATAAGATTACCTGTGGCAACTGGGGGAGAGGTGCACGGTCAGAAGGTTTGACCCTCTTGATATAGACAAAAAAGACTGCCTGCACTCAGCCTCATTGACCTGACGTGTGAACAGTCGCATAACTGAACATGACATAACATACAAAAAAATACAGTTTGCACTCTGATAATGCTAAAGGATGGAAACCATGAATGTGTGAACATGGACCTGCATTACTGCTAAGGAAAATCTAAGAAAAATGAGATATTTAGCGTATAGAAATGGCCATTTGTATATCTGCCCAGTTGCCCCTTCACGGCATATCTCGTAACTGGGTACCTAACGCTATTCTGAAGCCTCTCTCTGGGTTAAAAACCTCCTGTGTATGGGCACGTAGGAACCTGCTATATAGAATGAGATTACCTGTGGCAACTGGGGGAGGGGTGCACGGTCAGAAGGTATGACCCTCTTGATATAGACAAAAAAGACTGCCTGCACTCAGCCTCATCGACCTGACGTGTGAACAGTCGCATAACTGAACATGACATAACATACAAAAAAATACAGTTTGCACTCTGATAATGCTAAAGTATGGAAACCATGAATGTGTGAACATGGACCTGCATTACTGCTAAGGAAAATCTAAGAAAAATGAGATATTTAGCGTATAGAAATGGCCATTTGTATATCTGCCCAGTTGCCCCTTCACGGCATATCTCGTAACTGGGTACCTAACGCTATTCTGAAGCCTCTCTCTGGGTTAAAAACCTCCTGTGTATGGGCACGTAGGAACCTGCTATATAGAATGAGATTACCTGTGGCAACTGGGGGAGGGGTGCACGGTCAGAAGGTATGACCCTCTTGATATAGACAAAAAAGACTGCCTGCACTCAGCCTCATCGACCTGACGTGTGAACAGTCGCATAACTGAACATGACATAACGTACAAAAAAATACAGTTTGCACTCTGATAATGCTAAAGTATGGAAACCATGAATGTGTGAACATGGACCTGCATTACTGCTAAGGAAAATCTAAGAACAATGAGATATTTAGCGTATAGAAATGGCCATTTGTATATCTGCCCAGTTGCCCCTTCACGACATATCTCGTAACTGGGTACCTAACGCAATTCTGAAGCCTCTCTCTGGGTTAAAAACCTCCTGTGTATGGGCATGTAGGAACCTGCTATATAGAATAAGATTACCTGTGGCAACTGGGGGAGGGGTGCACGGTCAGAAGGTTTGACCCTCTTGATATAGACAAAAAAGACTGCCTGCACTCAGCCTCATCGACCTGACGTGTGAACAGTCGCATAACTGAACATGACATTACGTACAAAAAAATACAGTTTGCACTCTGATAATGCTAAAGTATGGAAACCATGAATATGTGAACATGGACCTGCATTACTGCTAAGGAAAATCTAAGAAAAATGAGATATTTAGCGTATAGAAATGGCCATTTGTATATCTGCCCAGTTGCCCCTTCACGGCATATCTCGTAACTGGGTACCTAACGCTATTCTGAAGCCTCTCTCTGGGTTAAAAACCTCCTGTGTATGGGCACGTAGGAACCTGCTATATAGAATGAGATTACCTGTGGCAACTGGGGGAGGGGTGCACGGTCAGAAGGTATGACCCTCTTGATATAGACAAAAAAGACTGCCTGCACTCAGCCTCATCGACCTGACGTGTGAACAGTCGCATAACTGAACATGACATTACGTACAAAAAAATACAGTTTGCACTCTGATAATGCTAAAGTATGGAAACCATGAATATGTGAACATGGACCTGCATTACTGCTAAGGAAAATCTAAGAAAAATGAGATATTTAGCGTATAGAAATGGCCATTTGTATATCTGCCCAGTTGCCCCTTCACGGCATATCTCGTAACTGGGTACCTAACGCTATTCTGAAGCCTCTCTCTGGGTTAAAAACCTCCTGTGTATGGGCACGTAGGAACCTGCTATATAGAATGAGATTACCTGTGGCAACTGGGGGAGGGGTGCACGGTCAGAAGGTATGACCCTCTTGATATAGACAAAAAAGACTGCCTGCACTCAGCCTCATCGACCTGACGTGTGAACAGTCGCATAACTGAACATGACATTACGTACAAAAAAATACAGTTTGCACTCTGATAATGCTAAAGTATGGAAACCATGAATATGTGAACATGGACCTGCATTACTGCTAAGGAAAATCTAAGAAAAATGAGATATTTAGCGTATAGAAATGGCCATTTGTATATCTGCCCAGTTGCCCCTTCACGGCATATCTCGTAACTGGGTACCTAACGCTATTCTGAAGCCTCTCTCTGGGTTAAAAACCTCCTGTGTATGGGCACGTAGGAACCTGCTATATAGAATGAGATTACCTGTGGCAACTGGGGGAGGGGTGCACGGTCAGAAGGTATGACCCTCTTGATATAGACAAAAAAGACTGCCTGCACTCAGCCTCATCGACCTGACGTGTGAACAGTCGCATAACTGAACATGACATAACATACAAAAAAATACAGTTTGCACTCTGATAATGCTAAAGTATGGAAACCATGAATGTGTGAACATGGACCTGCATTACTGCTAAGGAAAATCTAAGAAAAATGAGATATTTAGCGTATAGAAATGGCCATTTGTATATCTGCCCAGTTGCCCCTTCACGGCATATCTCGTAACTGGGTACCTAACGCTATTCTGAAGCCTCTCTCTGGGTTAAAAACCTCCTGTGTATGGGCACGTAGGAACCTGCTATATAGAATGAGATTACCTGTGGCAACTGGGGGAGGGGTGCACGGTCAGAAGGTATGACCCTCTTGATATAGACAAAAAAGACTGCCTGCACTCAGCCTCATCGACCTGACGTGTGAACAGTCGCATAACTGAACATGACATAACATACAAAAAAATACAGTTTGCACTCTGATAATGCTAAAGTATGGAAACCATGAATGTGTGAACATGGACCTGCAGTACTGCTAAGGAAAATCTAAGAAAAATGAGATATTTAGCGTATAGAAATGGCCATTTGTATATCTGCCCAGTTGCCCCTTCACGGCATATCTCGTAACTGGGTACCTAACGCTATTCTGAAGCCTCTCTCTGGGTTAAAAACCTCCTGTGTATGGGCACGTAGGAACCTGCTATATAGAATGAGATTACCTGTGGCAACTGGGGGAGGGGTGCACGGTCAGAAGGTATGACCCTCTTGATATAGACAAAAAAGACTGCCTGCACTCAGCCTCATCGACCTGACGTGTGAACAGTCGCATAACTGAACATGACATAACATACAAAAAAATACAGTTTGCACTCTGATAATGCTAAAGTATGGAAACCATGAATGTGTGAACATGGACCTGCATTACTGCTAAGGAAAATCTAAGAAAAATGAGATATTTAGCGTATAGAAATGGCCATTTGTATATCTGCCCAGTTGCCCCTTCACGGCATATCTCGTAACTGGGTACCTAACGCTATTCTGAAGCCTCTCTCTGGGTTAAAAACCTCCTGTGTATGGGCACGTAGGAACCTGCTATATAGAATGAGATTACCTGTGGCAACTGGGGGAGGGGTGCACGGTCAGAAGGTATGACCCTCTTGATATAGACAAAAAAGACTGCCTGCACTCAGCCTCATCGACCTGACGTGTGAACAGTCGCATAACTGAACATGACATAACATACAAAAAAATACAGTTTGCACTCTGATAATGCTAAAGTATGGAAACCATGAATGTGTGAACATGGACCTGCATTACTGCTAAGGAAAATCTAAGAAAAATGAGATATTTAGCGTAAAGAAATGGCCATTTGTATATCTGCCCAGTTGCCCCTTCACGACATATCTCGCAACTGGGTACCTAACGCTATTCTGAAGCCTCTCTCTGGGTTAAAAACCTCCTGTGTATGGGCACGTAGGAACCTGCTATATAGAATGAGATTACCTGTGGCAACTGGGGGAGGGGTGCACGGTCAGAAGGTATGACCCTCTTGATATAGACAAAAAAGACTGCCTGCACTCAGCCTCATCGACCTGACGTGTGAACAGTCGCATAACTGAACATGACATAACATACAAAAAAATACAGTTTGCACTCTGATAATGCTAAAGTATGGAAACCATGAATGTGTGAACATGGACCTGCATTACTGCTAAGGAAAATCTAAGAAAAATGAGATATTTAGCGTATAGAAATGGCCATTTGTATATCTGCCCAGTTGCCCCTTCACGACATATCTCGTAACTGGGTACCTAACGCTATTCTGAAGCCTCTCTCTGGGTTAAAAACCTCCTGTGTATGGGCATGTAGGAACCTGCTATATAGAATAAGATTACCTGTGGCAACTGGGGGAGGGGTGCACGGTCAGAAGGTTTGACCCTCTTGATATAGACAAAAAAGACTGCCTGCACTCAGCCTCATCGACCTGACGTGTGAACAGTCGCATAACTGAACATGACATAACGTACAAAAAAATACAGTTTGCACTCTGATAATGCTAAAGTATGGAAACCATGAATGTGTGAACATGGACCTGCATTACTGCTAAGGAAAATCTAAGAAAAATGAGATATTTAGCGTAAAGAAATGGCCATTTGTATATCTGCCCAGTTGCCCCTTCACGACATATCTCGTAACTGGGTACCTAACGCTATTCTGAAGCCTCTCTCTGGGTTAAAAACCTCCTGTGTATGGGCATGTAGGAACCTGCTATATAGAATAAGATTACCTGTGGCAACTGGGGGAGGGGTGCACGGTCAGAAGGTTTGACCCTCTTGATATAGACAAAAAAGACTGCCTGCACTCAGCCTCATTGACCTGACGTGTGAACAGTCGCATAACTGAACATGACATAACATACAAAAAAATACAGTTTGCACTCTGATAATGCTAAAGGATGGAAACCATGAATGTGTGAACATGGACCTGCATTACTGCTAAGGAAAATCTAAGAAAAATGAGATATTTAGCGTATAGAAATGGCCATTTGTATATCTGCCCAGTTGCCCCTTCACGGCATATCTCGTAACTGGGTACCTAACGCTATTCTGAAGCCTCTCTCTGGGTTAAAAACCTCCTGTGTATGGGCACGTAGGAACCTGCTATATAGAATGAGATTACCTGTGGCAACTGGGGGAGGGGTGCACGGTCAGAAGGTATGACCCTCTTGATATAGACAAAAAAGACTGCCTGCACTCAGCCTCATCGACCTGACGTGTGAACAGTCGCATAACTGAACATGACATAACGTACAAAAAAATACAGTTTGCACTCTGATAATGCTAAAGTATGGAAACCATGAATGTGTGAACATGGACCTGCATTACTGCTAAGGAAAATCTAAGAAAAATGAGATATTTAGCGTATAGAAATGGCCATTTGTATATCTGCCCAGTTGCCCCTTCACGACATATCTCGTAACTGGGTACCTAACGCAATTCTGAAGCCTCTCTCTGGGTTAAAAACCTCCTGTGTATGGGCATGTAGGAACCTGCTATATAGAATAAGATTACCTGTGGCAACTGGGGGAGGGGTGCACGGTCAGAAGGTTTGACCCTCTTGATATAGACAAAAAAGACTGCCTGCACTCAGCCTCATCGACCTGACGTGTGAACAGTCGCATAACTGAACATGACATTACGTACAAAAAAATACAGTTTGCACTCTGATAATGCTAAAGTATGGAAACCATGAATATGTGAACATGGACCTGCATTACTGCTAAGGAAAATCTAAGAAAAATGAGATATTTAGCGTATAGAAATGGCCATTTGTATATCTGCCCAGTTGCCCCTTCACGGCATATCTCGTAACTGGGTACCTAACGCTATTCTGAAGCCTCTCTCTGGGTTAAAAACCTCCTGTGTATGGGCACGTAGGAACCTGCTATATAGAATGAGATTACCTGTGGCAACTGGGGGAGGGGTGCACGGTCAGAAGTTATGACCCTCTTGATATAGACAAAAAAGACTGCCTGCACTCAGCCTCATCGACCTGACGTGTGAACAGTCGCATAACTGAACATGACATTACGTACAAAAAAATACAGTTTGCACTCTGATAATGCTAAAGTATGGAAACCATGAATATGTGAACATGGACCTGCATTACTGCTAAGGAAAATCTAAGAAAAATGAGATATTTAGCGTATAGAAATGGCCATTTGTATATCTGCCCAGTTGCCCCTTCACGGCATATCTCGTAACTGGGTACCTAACGCTATTCTGAAGCCTCTCTCTGGGTTAAAAACCTCCTGTGTATGGGCACGTAGGAACCTGCTATATAGAATGAGATTACCTGTGGCAACTGGGGGAGGGGTGCACGGTCAGAAGGTATGACCCTCTTGATATAGACAAAAAAGACTGCCTGCACTCAGCCTCATCGACCTGACGTGTGAACAGTCGCATAACTGAACATGACATTACGTACAAAAAAATACAGTTTGCACTCTGATAATGCTAAAGTATGGAAACCATGAATATGTGAACATGGACCTGCATTACTGCTAAGGAAAATCTAAGAAAAATGAGATATTTAGCGTATAGAAATGGCCATTTGTATATCTGCCCAGTTGCCCCTTCACGGCATATCTCGTAACTGGGTACCTAACGCTATTCTGAAGCCTCTCTCTGGGTTAAAAACCTCCTGTGTATGGGCACGTAGGAACCTGCTATATAGAATGAGATTACCTGTGGCAACTGGGGGAGGGGTGCACGGTCAGAAGGTATGACCCTCTTGATATAGACAAAAAAGACTGCCTGCACTCAGCCTCATCGACCTGACGTGTGAACAGTCGCATAACTGAACATGACATAACATACAAAAAAATACAGTTTGCACTCTGATAATGCTAAAGTATGGAAACCATGAATGTGTGAACATGGACCTGCATTACTGCTAAGGAAAATCTAAGAAAAATGAGATATTTAGCGTATAGAAATGGCCATTTGTATATCTGCCCAGTTGCCCCTTCACGGCATATCTCGTAACTGGGTACCTAACGCTATTCTGAAGCCTCTCTCTGGGTTAAAAACCTCCTGTGTATGGGCACGTAGGAACCTGCTATATAGAATGAGATTACCTGTGGCAACTGGGGGAGGGGTGCACGGTCAGAAGGTATGACCCTCTTGATATAGACAAAAAAGACTGCCTGCACTCAGCCTCATCGACCTGACGTGTGAACAGTCGCATAACTGAACATGACATAACATACAAAAAAATACAGTTTGCACTCTGATAATGCTAAAGTATGGAAACCATGAATGTGTGAACATGGACCTGCATTACTGCTAAGGAAAATCTAAGAAAAATGAGATATTTAGCGTATAGAAATGGCCATTTGTATATCTGCCCAGTTGCCCCTTCACGGCATATCTCGTAACTGGGTACCTAACGCTATTCTGAAGCCTCTCTCTGGGTTAAAAACCTCCTGTGTATGGGCACGTAGGAACCTGCTATATAGAATGAGATTACCTGTGGCAACTGGGGGAGGGGTGCACGGTCAGAAGGTATGACCCTCTTGATATAGACAAAAAAGACTGCCTGCACTCAGCCTCATCGACCTGACGTGTGAACAGTCGCATAACTGAACATGACATAACATACAAAAAAATACAGTTTGCACTCTGATAATGCTAAAGTATGGAAACCATGAATGTGTGAACATGGACCTGCATTACTGCTAAGGAAAATCTAAGAAAAATGAGATATTTAGCGTATAGAAATGGCCATTTGTATATCTGCCCAGTTGCCCCTTCACGGCATATCTCGTAACTGGGTACCTAACGCTATTCTGAAGCCTCTCTCTGGGTTAAAAACCTCCTGTGTATGGGCACGTAGGAACCTGCTATATAGAATGAGATTACCTGTGGCAACTGGGGGAGGGGTGCACAGTCAGAAGGTATGACCCTCTTGATATAGACAAAAAAGACTGCCTGCACTCAGCCTCATCGACCTGACGTGTGAACAGTCGCATAACTGAACATGACATTACGTACAAAAAAATACAGTTTGCACTCTGATAATGCTAAAGTATGGAAACCATGAATATGTGAACATGGACCTGCATTACTGCTAAGGAAAATCTAAGAAAAATGAGATATTTAGCGTATAGAAATGGCCATTTGTATATCTGCCCAGTTGCCCCTTCACGGCATATCTCGTAACTGGGTACCTAACGCTATTCTGAAGCCTCTCTCTGGGTTAAAAACCTCCTGTGTATGGGCACGTAGGAACCTGCTATATAGAATGAGATTACCTGTGGCAACTGGGGGAGGGGTGCACGGTCAGAAGGTATGACCCTCTTGATATAGACAAAAAAGACTGCCTGCACTCAGCCTCATCGACCTGACGTGTGAACAGTCGCATAACTGAACATGACATAACGTACAAAAAAATACAGTTTGCACTCTGATAATGCTAAAGTATGGAAACCATGAATGTGTGAACATGGACCTGCATTACTGCTAAGGAAAATCTAAGAAAAATGAGATATTTAGCGTATAGAAATGGCCATTTGTATATCTGCCCAGTTGCCCCTTCACGGCATATCTCGTAACTGGGTACCTAACGCTATTCTGAAGCCTCTCTCTGGGTTAAAAACCTCCTGTGTATGGGCACGTAGGAACCTGCTATATAGAATGAGATTACCTGTGGCAACTGGGGGAGGGGTGCACGGTCAGAAGGTATGACCCTCTTGATATAGACAAAAAAGACTGCCTGCACTCAGCCTCATCGACCTGACGTGTGAACAGTCGCATAACTGAACATGACATAACATACAAAAAAATACAGTTTGCACTCTGATAATGCTAAAGTATGGAAACCATGAATGTGTGAACATGGACCTGCATTACTGCTAAGGAAAATCTAAGAAAAATGAGATATTTAGCGTAAAGAAATGGCCATTTGTATATCTGCCCAGTTGCCCCTTCACGACATATCTCGCAACTGGGTACCTAACGCTATTCTGAAGCCTCTCTCTGGGTTAAAAACCTCCTGTGTATGGGCACGTAGGAACCTGCTATATAGAATGAGATTACCTGTGGCAACTGGGGGAGGGGTGCACAGTCAGAAGGTATGACCCTCTTGATATAGACAAAAAAGACTGCCTGCACTCAGCCTCATCGACCTGACGTGTGAACAGTCGCATAACTGAACATGACATTACGTACAAAAAAATACAGTTTGCACTCTGATAATGCTAAAGTATGGAAACCATGAATATGTGAACATGGACCTGCATTACTGCTAAGGAAAATCTAAGAAAAATGAGATATTTAGCGTATAGAAATGGCCATTTGTATATCTGCCCAGTTGCCCCTTCACGGCATATCTCGTAACTGGGTACCTAACGCTATTCTGAAGCCTCTCTCTGGGTTAAAAACCTCCTGTGTATGGGCACGTAGGAACCTGCTATATAGAATGAGATTACCTGTGGCAACTGGGGGAGGGGTGCACGGTCAGAAGGTATGACCCTCTTGATATAGACAAAAAAGACTGCCTGCACTCAGCCTCATCGACCTGACGTGTGAACAGTCGCATAACTGAACATGACATAACGTACAAAAAAATACAGTTTGCACTCTGATAATGCTAAAGTATGGAAACCATGAATGTGTGAACATGGACCTGCATTACTGCTAAGGAAAATCTAAGAAAAATTAGATATTTAGCGTATAGAAATGGCCATTTGTATATCTGCCCAGTTGCCCCTTCACGGCATATCTCGTAACTGGGTACCTAACGCTATTCTGAAGCCTCTCTCTGGGTTAAAAACCTCCTGTGTATGGGCACGTAGGAACCTGCTATATAGAATGAGATTACCTGTGGCAACTGGGGGAGGGGTGCACGGTCAGAAGGTATGACCCTCTTGATATAGACAAAAAAGACTGCCTGCACTCAGCCTCATCGACCTGACGTGTGAACAGTCGCATAACTGAACATGACATAACGTACAAAAAAATACAGTTTGCACTCTGATAATGCTAAAGTATGGAAACCATGAATGTGTGAACATGGACCTGCATTACTGCTAAGGAAAATCTAAGAAAAATGAGATATTTAGCATATAGAAATGGCCATTTGTATATCTGCCCAGTTGCCCCTTCACGACATATCTCGTAACTGGGTACCTAACGCAATTCTGAAGCCTCTCTCTGGGTTAAAAACCTCCTGTGTATGGGCATGTAGGAACCTGCTATATAGAATAAGATTACCTGTGGCAACTGGGGGAGGGGTGCACGGTCAGAAGGTATGACCCTCTTGATATAGACAAAAAAGACTGCCTGCACTCAGCCTCATCGACCTGACGTGTGAACAGTCGCATAACTGAACATGACATAACGTACAAAAAAATACAGTTTGCACTCTGATAATGCTAAAGTATGGAAACCATGAATGTGTGAACATGGACCTGCATTACTGCTAAGGAAAATCTAAGAAAAATGAGATATTTAGCGTATAGAAATGGCCATTTGTATATCTGCCCAGTTGCCCCTTCACGACATATCTCGTAACTGGGTACCTAACGCAATTCTGAAGCCTCTCTCTGGGTTAAAAACCTCCTGTGTATGGGCATGTAGGAACCTGCTATATAGAATAAGATTACCTGTGGCAACTGGGGGAGGGGTGCACGGTCAGAAGGTATGACCCTCTTGATATAGACAAAAAAGACTGCCTGCACTCAGCCTCATCGACCTGACGTGTGAACAGTCGCATAACTGAACATGACATAACATACAAAAAAATACAGTTTGCACTCTGATAATGCTAAAGGATGGAAACCATGAATGTGTGAACATGGACCTGCATTACTGCTAAGGAAAATCTAAGAAAAATGAGATATTTAGCGTATAGAAATGGCCATTTGTATATCTGCCCAGTTGCCCCTTCACGGCATATCTCGTAACTGGGTACCTAACGCTATTCTGAAGCCTCTCTCTGGGTTAAAAACCTCCTGTGTATGGGCACGTAGGAACCTGCTATATAGAATGAGATTACCTGTGGCAACTGGGGGAGGGGTGCACGGTCAGAAGGTATGACCCTCTTGATATAGACAAAAAAGACTGCCTGCACTCAGCCTCATCGACCTGACGTGTGAACAGTCGCATAACTGAACATGACATAACGTACAAAAAAATACAGTTTGCACTCTGATAATGCTAAAGTATGGAAACCATGAATGTGTGAACATGGACCTGCATTACTGCTAAGGAAAATCTAAGAAAAATGAGATATTTAGCGTATAGAAATGGCCATTTGTATATCTGCCCAGTTGCCCCTTCACGACATATCTCGTAACTGGGTACCTAACGCAATTCTGAAGCCTCTCTCTGGGTTAAAAACCTCCTGTGTATGGGCACGTAGGAACCTGCTATATAGAATGAGATTACCTGTGGCAACTGGGGGAGGGGTGCACGGTCAGAAGGTATGACCCTCTTGATATAGACAAAAAAGACTGCCTGCACTCAGCCTCATCGACCTGACGTGTGAACAGTCGCATAACTGAACATGACATAACATACAAAAAAATACAGTTTGCACTCTGATAATGCTAAAGGATGGAAACCATGAATGTGTGAACATGGACCTGCATTACTGCTAAGGAAAATCTAAGAAAATTGAGATATTTAGCGTATAGAAATGGCCATTTGTATATCTGCCCAGTTGCCCCTTCACGACATATCTCGTAACTGGGTACCTAACGCAATTCTGAAGCCTCTCTCTGGGTTAAAAACCTCCTTTGTATGGGCATGTAGGAACCTGCTATATAGAATAAGATTACCTGTGGCAACTGGGGGAGGGGTGCACGGTCAGAAGGTATGACCCTCTTGATATAGACAAAAAAGACTGCCTGCACTCAGCCTCATCGACCTGACGTGTGAACAGTCGCATAACTGAACATGACATAACATACAAAAAAATACAGTTTGCACTCTGATAATGCTAAAGGATGGAAACCATGAATGTGTGAACATGGACCTGCATTACTGCTAAGGAAAATCTAAGAAAAATGAGATATTTAGCGTATAGAAATGGCCATTTGTATATCTGCCCAGTTGCCCCTTCACGGCATATCTCGTAACTGGGTACCTAACGCTATTCTGAAGCCTCTCTCTGGGTTAAAAACCTCCTGTGTATGGGCACGTAGGAACCTGCTATATAGAATGAGATTACCTGTGGCAACTGGGGGAGGGGTGCACGGTCAGAAGGTATGACCCTCTTGATATAGACAAAAAAGACTGCCTGCACTCAGCCTCATCGACCTGACGTGTGAACAGTCGCATAACTGAACATGACATAACGTACAAAAAAATACAGTTTGCACTCTGATAATGCTAAAGTATGGAAACCATGAATGTGTGAACATGGACCTGCATTACTGCTAAGGAAAATCTAAGAAAAATTAGATATTTAGCGTAAAGAAATGGCCATTTGTATATCTGCCCAGTTGCCCCTTCACGACATATCTCGTAACTGGGTACCTAACGCTATTCTGAAGCCTCTCTCTGGGTTAAAAACCTCCTGTGTATGGGCATGTAGGAACCTGCTATATAGAATAAGATTAACTGTGGAAACTGGGGGAGGGGTGCACGGTCAGAAGGTATGACCCTCTTGATATAGACAAAAAAGACTGCCTGCACTCAGCCTCATCGACCTGACGTGTGAACAGTCGCATAACTGAACATGACATAACATACAAAAAAAATACAGTTTGCACTCTGATAATGCTAAAGTATGGAAACCATGAATGTGTGAACATGGACCTGCATTACTGCTAAGGAAAATCTAAGAAAAATGAGATATTTAGCGTAAAGAAATGGCCATTTGTATATCTGCCCAGTTGCCCCTTCACGACATATCTCGCAACTGGGTACCTAACGCTATTCTGAAGCCTCTCTCTGGGTTAAAAACCTCCTGTGTATGGGCACGTAGGAACCTGCTATATAGAATGAGATTACCTGTGGCAACTGGGGGAGGGGTGCACAGTCAGAAGGTATGACCCTCTTGATATAGACAAAAAAGACTGCCTGCACTCAGCCTCATCGACCTGACGTGTGAACAGTCGCATAACTGAACATGACATTACGTACAAAAAAATACAGTTTGCACTCTGATAATGCTAAAGTATGGAAACCATGAATATGTGAACATGGACCTGCATTACTGCTAAGGAAAATCTAAGAAAAATGAGATATTTAGCGTATAGAAATGGCCATTTGTATATCTGCCCAGTTGCCCCTTCACGGCATATCTCGTAACTGGGTACCTAACGCTATTCTGAAGCCTCTCTCTGGGTTAAAAACCTCCTGTGTATGGGCACGTAGGAACCTGCTATATAGAATGAGATTACCTGTGGCAACTGGGGGAGGGGTGCACGGTCAGAAGGTATGACCCTCTTGATATAGACAAAAAAGACTGCCTGCACTCAGCCTCATCGACCTGACATGTGAACAGTCGCATAACTGAACATGACATAACGTACAAAAAAATACAGTTTGCACTCTGATAATGCTAAAGTATGGAAACCATGAATGTGTGAACATGGACCTGCATTACTGCTAAGGAAAATCTAAGAAAAATTAGATATTTAGCGTAAAGAAATGGCCATTTGTATATCTGCCCAGTTGCCCCTTCACGACATATCTCGTAACTGGGTACCTAACGCTATTCTGAAGCCTCTCTCTGGGTTAAAAACCTCCTGTGTATGGGCATGTAGGAACCTGCTATATAGAATAAGATTAACTGTGGAAACTGGGGGAGGGGTGCACGGTCAGAAGGTATGACCCTCTTGATATAGACAAAAAAGACTGCCTGCACTCAGCCTCATCGACCTGACGTGTGAACAGTCGCATAACTGAACATGACATAACATACAAAAAAAATACAGTTTGCACTCTGATAATGCTAAAGTATGGAAACCATGAATGTGTGAACATGGACCTGCATTACTGCTAAGGAAAATCTAAGAAAAATGAGATATTTAGCGTAAAGAAATGGCCATTTGTATATCTGCCCAGTTGCCCCTTCACGACATATCTCGCAACTGGGTACCTAACGCTATTCTGAAGCCTCTCTCTGGGTTAAAAACCTCCTGTGTATGGGCACGTAGGAACCTGCTATATAGAATGAGATTACCTGTGGCAACTGGGGGAGGGGTGCACAGTCAGAAGGTATGACCCTCTTGATATAGACAAAAAAGACTGCCTGCACTCAGCCTCATCGACCTGACGTGTGAACAGTCGCATAACTGAACATGACATTACGTACAAAAAAATACAGTTTGCACTCTGATAATGCTAAAGTATGGAAACCATGAATATGTGAACATGGACCTGCATTACTGCTAAGGAAAATCTAAGAAAAATGAGATATTTAGCGTATAGAAATGGCCATTTGTATATCTGCCCAGTTGCCCCTTCACGGCATATCTCGTAACTGGGTACCTAACGCTATTCTGAAGCCTCTCTCTGGGTTAAAAACCTCCTGTGTATGGGCACGTAGGAACCTGCTATATAGAATGAGATTACCTGTGGCAACTGGGGGAGGGGTGCACGGTCAGAAGGTATGACCCTCTTGATATAGACAAAAAAGACTGCCTGCACTCAGCCTCATCGACCTGACGTGTGAACAGTCGCATAACTGAACACGACATAACGTACAAAAAAATACAGTTTGCACTCTGATAATGCTAAAGTATGGAAACCATGAATGTGTGAACATGGACCTGCATTACTGCTAAGGAAAATCTAAGAAAAATGAGATATTTAGCGTATAGAAATGGCCATTTGTATATCTGCCCAGTTGCCCCTTCACGACATATCTCGTAACTGGGTACCTAACGCAATTCTGAAGCCTCTCTCTGGGTTAAAAACCTCCTGTGTATGGGCATGTAGGAACCTGCTATATAGAATAAGATTACCTGTGGCAACTGGGGGAGGGGTGCACGGTCAGAAGGTTTGACCCTCTTGATATAGACAAAAAAGACTGCCTGCACTCAGCCTCATTGACCTGACGTGTGAACAGTCGCATAACTGAACATGACATAACATACAAAAAAATACAGTTTGCACTCTGATAATGCTAAAGGATGGAAACCATGAATGTGTGAACATGGACCTGCATTACTGCTAAGGAAAATCTAAGAAAAATGAGATATTTAGCGTATAGAAATGGCCATTTGTATATCTGCCCAGTTGCCCCTTCACGGCATATCTCGTAACTGGGTACCTAACGCTATTCTGAAGCCTCTCTCTGGGTTAAAAACCTCCTGTGTATGGGCACGTAGGAACCTGCTATATAGAATGAGATTACCTGTGGCAACTGGGGGAGGGGTGCACGGTCAGAAGGTATGACCCTCTTGATATAGACAAAAAAGACTGCCTGCACTCAGCCTCATCGACCTGACGTGTGAACAGTCGCATAACTGAACATGACATAACATACAAAAAAATACAGTTTGCACTCTGATAATGCTAAAGTATGGAAACCATGAATGTGTGAACATGGACCTGCATTACTGCTAAGGAAAATCTAAGAAAAATGAGATATTTAGCGTATAGAAATGGCCATTTGTATATCTGCCCAGTTGCCCCTTCACGGCATATCTCGTAACTGGGTACCTAACGCTATTCTGAAGCCTCTCTCTGGGTTAAAAACCTCCTGTGTATGGGCACGTAGGAACCTGCTATATAGAATGAGATTACCTGTGGCAACTGGGGGAGGGGTGCACGGTCAGAAGGTATGACCCTCTTGATATAGACAAAAAAGACTGCCTGCACTCAGCCTCATCGACCTGACGTGTGAACAGTCGCATAACTGAACATGACATAACGTACAAAAAAATACAGTTTGCACTCTGATAATGCTAAAGTATGGAAACCATGAATGTGTGAACATGGACCTGCATTACTGCTAAGGAAAATCTAAGAAAAATGAGATATTTAGCGTATAGAAATGGCCATTTGTATATCTGCCCAGTTGCCCCTTCACGACATATCTCGTAACTGGGTACCTAACGCAATTCTGAAGCCTCTCTCTGGGTTAAAAACCTCCTGTGTATGGGCATGTAGGAACCTGCTATATAGAATAAGATTACCTGTGGCAACTGGGGGAGGGGTGCACGGTCAGAAGGTTTGACCCTCTTGATATAGACAAAAAAGACTGCCTGCACTCAGCCTCATCGACCTGACGTGTGAACAGTCGCATAACTGAACATGACATTACGTACAAAAAAATACAGTTTGCACTCTGATAATGCTAAAGTATGGAAACCATGAATATGTGAACATGGACCTGCATTACTGCTAAGGAAAATCTAAGAAAAATGAGATATTTAGCGTATAGAAATGGCCATTTGTATATCTGCCCAGTTGCCCCTTCACGACATATCTCGTAACTGGGTACCTAACGCAATTCTGAAGCCTCTCTCTGGGTTAAAAACCTCCTGTGTATGGGCATGTAGGAACCTGCTATATAGAATAAGATTACCTGTGGCAACTGGGGGAGGGGTGCACGGTCAGAAGGTTTGACCCTCTTGATATAGACAAAAAAGACTGCCTGCACTCAGCCTCATCGACCTGACGTGTGAACAGTCGCATAACTGAACATGACATTACGTACAAAAAAATACAGTTTGCACTCTGATAATGCTAAAGTATGGAAACCATGAATATGTGAACATGGACCTGCATTACTGCTAAGGAAAATCTAAGAAAAATGAGATATTTAGCGTATAGAAATGGCCATTTGTATATCTGCCCAGTTGCCCCTTCACGGCATATCTCGTAACTGGGTACCTAACGCTATTCTGAAGCCTCTCTCTGGGTTAAAAACCTCCTGTGTATGGGCACGTAGGAACCTGCTATATAGAATGAGATTACCTGTGGCAACTGGGGGAGGGGTGCACGGTCAGAAGGTATGACCCTCTTGATATAGACAAAAAAGACTGCCTGCACTCAGCCTCATCGACCTGACGTGTGAACAGTCGCATAACTGAACATGACATAACGTACAAAAAAATACAGTTTGCACTCTGATAATGCTAAAGTATGGAAACCATGAATGTGTGAACATGGACCTGCGTTACTGCTAAGGAAAATCTAAGAAAAATTAGATATTTAGCGTAAAGAAATGGCCATTTGTATATCTGCCCAGTTGCCCCTTCACGACATATCTCGTAACTGGGTACCTAACGCTATTCTGAAGCCTCTCTCTGGGTTAAAAACCTCCTGTGTATGGGCATGTAGGAACCTGCTATATAGAATAAGATTACCTGTGGCAACTGGGGGAGGGGTGCACGGTCAGAAGGTATGACCCTCTTGATATAGACAAAAAAGACTGCCTGCACTCAGCCTCATCGACCTGACGTGTGAACAGTCGCATAACTGAACATGACATAACGTACAAAAAAATACAGTTTGCACTCTGATAATGCTAAAGTATGGAAACCATGAATGTGTGAACATGGACCTGCATTACTGCTAAGGAAAATCTAAGAAAAATGAGATATTTAGCGTATAGAAATGGCCATTTGTATATCTGCCCAGTTGCCCCTTCACGACATATCTCGTAACTGGGTACCTAACGCAATTCTGAAGCCTCTCTCTGGGTTAAAAACCTCCTGTGTATGGGCATGTAGGAACCTGCTATATAGAATAAGATTACCTGTGGCAACTGGGGGAGGGGTGCACGGTCAGAAGGTATGACCCTCTTGATATAGACAAAAAAGACTGCCTGCACTCAGCCTCATCGACCTGACGTGTGAACAGTCGCATAACTGAACATGACATAACATACAAAAAAATACAGTTTGCACTCTGATAATGCTAAAGGATGGAAACCATGAATGTGTGAACATGGACCTGCATTACTGCTAAGGAAAATCTAAGAAAAATGAGATATTTAGCGTATAGAAATGGCCATTTGTATATCTGCCCAGTTGCCCCTTCACGGCATATCTCGTAACTGGGTACCTAACGCTATTCTGAAGCCTCTCTCTGGGTTAAAAACCTCCTGTGTATGGGCACGTAGGAACCTGCTATATAGAATGAGATTACCTGTGGCAACTGGGGGAGGGGTGCACGGTCAGAAGGTATGACCCTCTTGATATAGACAAAAAAGACTGCCTGCACTCAGCCTCATCGACCTGACGTGTGAACAGTCGCATAACTGAACATGACATAACGTACAAAAAAATACAGTTTGCACTCTGATAATGCTAAAGTATGGAAACCATGAATGTGTGAACATGGACCTGCATTACTGCTAAGGAAAATCTAAGAAAAATGAGATATTTAGCGTATAGAAATGGCCATTTGTATATCTGCCCAGTTGCCCCTTCACGACATATCTCGTAACTGGGTACCTAACGCAATTCTGAAGCCTCTCTCTGGGTTAAAAACCTCCTGTGTATGGGCATGTAGGAACCTGCTATATAGAATAAGATTACCTGTGGCAACTGGGGGAGGGGTGCACGGTCAGAAGGTATGACCCTCTTGATATAGACAAAAAAGACTGCCTGCACTCAGCCTCATCGACCTGACGTGTGAACAGTCGCATAACTGAACATGACATAACATACAAAAAAATACAGTTTGCACTCTGATAATGCTAAAGGATGGAAACCATGAATGTGTGAACATGGACCTGCATTACTGCTAAGGAAAATCTAAGAAAAATGAGATATTTAGCGTATAGAAATGGCCATTTGTATATCTGCCCAGTTGCCCCTTCACGGCATATCTCGTAACTGGGTACCTAACGCTATTCTGAAGCCTCTCTCTGGGTTAAAAACCTCCTGTGTATGGGCACGTAGGAACCTGCTATATAGAATGAGATTACCTGTGGCAACTGGGGGAGGGGTGCACGGTCAGAAGGTATGACCCTCTTGATATAGACAAAAAAGACTGCCTGCACTCAGCCTCATCGACCTGACGTGTGAACAGTCGCATAACTGAACATGACATAACATACAAAAAAAATACAGTTTGCACTCTGATAATGCTAAAGTATGGAAACCATGAATGTGTGAACATGGACCTGCATTACTGCTAAGGAAAATCTAAGAAAATTGAGATATTTAGCGTATAGAAATGGCCATTTGTATATCTGCCCAGTTGCCCCTTCACGACATATCTCGTAACTGGGTACCTAACGCAATTCTGAAGCCTCTCTCTGGGTTAAAAACCTCCTTTGTATGGGCATCTAGGAACCTGCTATATAGAATAAGATTACCTGTGGCAACTGGGGGAGGGGTGCACGGTCAGAAGGTATGACCCTCTTGATATAGACAAAAAAGACTGCCTGCACTCAGCCTCATCGACCTGACGTGTGAACAGTCGCATAACTGAACATGACATAACATACAAAAAAATACAGTTTGCACTCTGATAATGCTAAAGGATGGAAACCATGAATGTGTGAACATGGACCTGCATTACTGCTAAGGAAAATCTAAGAAAAATGAGATATTTAGAGTATAGAAATGGCCATTTGTATATCTGCCCAGTTGCCCCTTCACGGCATATCTCGTAACTGGGTACCTAACGCTATTCTGAAGCCTCTCTCTGGGTTAAAAACCTCCTGTGTATGGGCACGTAGGAACCTGCTATATAGAATGAGATTACCTGTGGCAACTGGGGGAGGGGTGCACGGTCAGAAGGTATGACCCTCTTGATATAGACAAAAAAGACTGCCTGCACTCAGCCTCATCGACCTGACGTGTGAACAGTCGCATAACTGAACATGACATAACGTACAAATAAATACAGTTTGCACTCTGATAATGCTAAAGTATGGAAACCATGAATGTGTGAACATGGACCTCATTACTGCTAAGGAAAATCTAAGAAAAATTAGATATTTAGCGTAAAGAAATGGCCATTTGTATATCTGCCCAGTTGCCCCTTCACGACATATCTCGTAACTGGGTACCTAACGCTATTCTGAAGCCTCTCTCTGGGTTAAAAACCTCCTGTGTATGGGCATGTAGGAACCTGCTATATAGAATAAGATTAACTGTGGAAACTGGGGGAGGGGTGCACGGTCAGAAGGTATGACCCTCTTGATATAGACAAAAAAGACTGCCTGCACACAGCCTCATCGACCTGACGTGTGAACAGTCGCATAACTGAACATGACATAACATACAAAAAAAATACAGTTTGCACTCTGATAATGCTAAAGTATGGAAACCATGAATGTGTGAACATGGACCTGCATTACTGCTAAGGAAAATCTAAGAAAAATGAGATATTTAGCGTAAAGAAATGGCCATTTGTATATCTGCCCAGTTGCCCCTTCACGACATATCTCGCAACTGGGTACCTAACGCTATTCTGAAGCCTCTCTCTGGGTTAAAAACCTCCTGTGTATGGGCACGTAGGAACCTGCTATATAGAATGAGATTACCTGTGGCAACTGGGGGAGGGGTGCACAGTCAGAAGGTATGACCCTCTTGATATAGACAAAAAAGACTGCCTGCACTCAGCCTCATCGACCTGACGTGTGAACAGTCGCATAACTGAACATGACATTACGTACAAAAAAATACAGTTTGCACTCTGATAATGCTAAAGTATGGAAACCATGAATATGTGAACATGGACCTGCATTACTGCTAAGGAAAATCTAAGAAAAATGAGATATTTAGCGTATAGAAATGGCCATTTGTATATCTGCCCAGTTGCCCCTTCACGGCATATCTCGTAACTGGGTACCTAACGCTATTCTGAAGCCTCTCTCTGGGTTAAAAACCTCCTGTGTATGGGCACGTAGGAACCTGCTATATAGAATGAGATTACCTGTGGCAACTGGGGGAGGGGTGCACGGTCAGAAGGTATGACCCTCTTGATATAGACAAAAAAGACTGCCTGCACTCAGCCTCATCGACCTGACATGTGAACAGTCGCATAACTGAACATGACATAACGTACAAAAAAATACAGTTTGCACTCTGATAATGCTAAAGTATGGAAACCATGAATGTGTGAACATGGACCTGCATTACTGCTAAGGAAAATCTAAGAAAAATTAGATATTTAGCGTAAAGAAATGGCCATTTGTATATCTGCCCAGTTGCCCCTTCACGACATATCTCGTAACTGGGTACCTAACGCTATTCTGAAGCCTCTCTCTGGGTTAAAAACCTCCTGTGTATGGGCATGTAGGAACCTGCTATATAGAATAAGATTAACTGTGGAAACTGGGGGAGGGGTGCACGGTCAGAAGGTATGACCCTCTTGATATAGACAAAAAAGACTGCCTGCACTCAGCCTCATCGACCTGACGTGTGAACAGTCGCATAACTGAACATGACATAACATACAAAAAAAATACAGTTTGCACTCTGATAATGCTAAAGTATGGAAACCATGAATGTGTGAACATGGACCTGCATTACTGCTAAGGAAAATCTAAGAAAAATGAGATATTTAGCGTAAAGAAATGGCCATTTGTATATCTGCCCAGTTGCCCCTTCACGACATATCTCGCAACTGGGTACCTAACGCTATTCTGAAGCCTCTCTCTGGGTTAAAAACCTCCTGTGTATGGGCACGTAGGAACCTGCTATATAGAATGAGATTACCTGTGGCAACTGGGGGAGGGGTGCACAGTCAGAAGGTATGACCCTCTTGATATAGACAAAAAAGACTGCCTGCACTCAGCCTCATCGACCTGACGTGTGAACAGTCGCATAACTGAACATGACATTACGTACAAAAAAATACAGTTTGCACTCTGATAATGCTAAAGTATGGAAACCATGAATATGTGAACATGGACCTGCATTACTGCTAAGGAAAATCTAAGAAAAATGAGATATTTAGCGTATAGAAATGGCCATTTGTATATCTGCCCAGTTGCCCCTTCACGGCATATCTCGTAACTGGGTACCTAACGCTATTCTGAAGCCTCTCTCTGGGTTAAAAACCTCCTGTGTATGGGCACGTAGGAACCTGCTATATAGAATGAGATTACCTGTGGCAACTGGGGGAGGGGTGCACGGTCAGAAGGTATGACCCTCTTGATATAGACAAAAAAGACTGCCTGCACTCAGCCTCATCGACCTGACGTGTGAACAGTCGCATAACTGAACATGACATTACGTACAAAAAAATACAGTTTGCACTCTGATAATGCTAAAGTATGGAAACCATGAATATGTGAACATGGACCTGCATTACTGCTAAGGAAAATCTAAGAAAAATGAGATATTTAGCGTATAGAAATGGCCATTTGTATATCTGCCCAGTTGCCCCTTCACGACATATCTCGTAACTGGGTACCTAACGCTATTCTGAAGCCTCTCTCTGGGTTAAAAACCTCCTGTGTATGGGCACGTAGGAACCTGCTATATAGAATGAGATTACCTGTGGCAACTGGGGGAGGGGTGCACGGTCAGAAGGTATGACCCTCTTGATATAGACAAAAAAGACTGCCTGCACTCAGCCTCATCGACCTGACGTGTGAACAGTCGCATAACTGAACATGACATAACGTACAAAAAAATACAGTTTGCACTCTGATAATGCTAAAGTATGGAAACCATGAATGTGTGAACATGGACCTGCATTACTGCTAAGGAAAATCTAAGAAAAATGAGATATTTAGCGTATAGAAATGGCCATTTGTATATCTGCCCAGTTGCCCCTTCACGACATATCTCGTAACTGGGTACCTAACGCAATTCTGAAGCCTCTCTCTGGGTTAAAAACCTCCTGTGTATGGGCATGTAGGAACCTGCTATATAGAATAAGATTACCTGTGGCAACTGGGGGAGGGGTGCACGGTCAGAAGGTTTGACCCTCTTGATATAGACAAAAAAGACTGCCTGCACTCAGCCTCATTGACCTGACGTGTGAACAGTCGCATAACTGAACATGACATAACATACAAAAAAATACAGTTTGCACTCTGATAATGCTAAAGGATGGAAACCATGAATGTGTGAACATGGACCTGCATTACTGCTAAGGAAAATCTAAGAAAAATGAGATATTTAGCGTATAGAAATGGCCATTTGTATATCTGCCCAGTTGCCCCTTCACGGCATATCTCGTAACTGGGTACCTAACGCTATTCTGAAGCCTCTCTCTGGGTTAAAAACCTCCTGTGTATGGGCACGTAGGAACCTGCTATATAGAATGAGATTACCTGTGGCAACTGGGGGAGGGGTGCACGGTCAGAAGGTATGACCCTCTTGATATAGACAAAAAAGACTGCCTGCACTCAGCCTCATCGACCTGACGTGTGAACAGTCGCATAACTGAACATGACATAACATACAAAAAAATACAGTTTGCACTCTGATAATGCTAAAGTATGGAAACCATGAATGTGTGAACATGGACCTGCATTACTGCTAAGGAAAATCTAAGAAAAATGAGATATTTAGCGTATAGAAATGGCCATTTGTATATCTGCCCAGTTGCCCCTTCACGGCATATCTCGTAACTGGGTACCTAACGCTATTCTGAAGCCTCTCTCTGGGTTAAAAACCTCCTGTGTATGGGCACGTAGGAACCTGCTATATAGAATGAGATTACCTGTGGCAACTGGGGGAGGGGTGCACGGTCAGAAGGTATGACCCTCTTGATATAGACAAAAAAGACTGCCTGCACTCAGCCTCATCGACCTGACGTGTGAACAGTCGCATAACTGAACATGACATAACGTACAAAAAAATACAGTTTGCACTCTGATAATGCTAAAGTATGGAAACCATGAATGTGTGAACATGGACCTGCATTACTGCTAAGGAAAATCTAAGAAAAATGAGATATTTAGCGTATAGAAATGGCCATTTGTATATCTGCCCAGTTGCCCCTTCACGGCATATCTCGTAACTGGGTACCTAACGCTATTCTGAAGCCTCTCTCTGGGTTAAAAACCTCCTGTGTATGGGCACGTAGGAACCTGCTATATAGAATGAGATTACCTGTGGCAACTGGGGGAGGGGTGCACGGTCAGAAGGTATGACCCTCTTGATATAGACAAAAAAGACTGCCTGCACTCAGCCTCATCGACCTGACGTGTGAACAGTCGCATAACTGAACATGACATAACGTACAAAAAAATACAGTTTGCACTCTGATAATGCTAAAGTATGGAAACCATGAATGTGTGAACATGGACCTGCATTACTGCTAAGGAAAATCTAAGAAAAATGAGATATTTAGCGTATAGAAATGGCCATTTGTATATCTGCCCAGTTGCCCCTTCACGACATATCTCGTAACTGGGTACCTAACGCAATTCTGAAGCCTCTCTCTGGGTTAAAAACCTCCTGTGTATGGGCATGTAGGAACCTGCTATATAGAATAAGATTACCTGTGGCAACTGGGGGAGGGGTGCACGGTCAGAAGGTTTGACCCTCTTGATATAGACAAAAAAGACTGCCTGCACTCAGCCTCATCGACCTGACGTGTGAACAGTCGCATAACTGAACATGACATTACGTACAAAAAAATACAGTTTGCACTCTGATAATGCTAAAGTATGGAAACCATGAATATGTGAACATGGACCTGCATTACTGCTAAGGAAAATCTAAGAAAAATGAGATATTTAGCGTATAGAAATGGCCATTTGTATATCTGCCCAGTTGCCCCTTCACGACATATCTCGTAACTGGGTACCTAACGCAATTCTGAAGCCTCTCTCTGGGTTAAAAACCTCCTGTGTATGGGCATGTAGGAACCTGCTATATAGAATAAGATTACCTGTGGCAACTGGGGGAGGGGTGCACGGTCAGAAGGTTTGACCCTCTTGATATAGACAAAAAAGACTGCCTGCACTCAGCCTCATCGACCTGACGTGTGAACAGTCGCATAACTGAACATGACATTACGTACAAAAAAATACAGTTTGCACTCTGATAATGCTAAAGTATGGAAACCATGAATATGTGAACATGGACCTGCATTACTGCTAAGGAAAATCTAAGAAAAATGAGATATTTAGCGTATAGAAATGGCCATTTGTATATCTGCCCAGTTGCCCCTTCACGGCATATCTCGTAACTGGGTACCTAACGCTATTCTGAAGCCTCTCTCTGGGTTAAAAACCTCCTGTGTATGGGCACGTAGGAACCTGCTATATAGAATGAGATTACCTGTGGCAACTGGGGGAGGGGTGCACGGTCAGAAGGTATGACCCTCTTGATATAGACAAAAAAGACTGCCTGCACTCAGCCTCATCGACCTGACGTGTGAACAGTCGCATAACTGAACATGACATAACGTACAAAAAAATACAGTTTGCACTCTGATAATGCTAAAGTATGGAAACCATGAATGTGTGAACATGGACCTGCATTACTGCTAAGGAAAATCTAAGAAAAATGAGATATTTAGCGTATAGAAATGGCCATTTGTATATCTGCCCAGTTGCCCCTTCACGACATATCTCGTAACTGGGTACCTAACGCAATTCTGAAGCCTCTCTCTGGGTTAAAAACCTCCTGTGTATGGGCATGTAGGAACCTGCTATATAGAATAAGATTACCTGTGGCAACTGGGGGAGGGGTGCACGGTCAGAAGGTATGACCCTCTTGATATAGACAAAAAAGACTGCCTGCACTCAGCCTCATCGACCTGACGTGTGAACAGTCGCATAACTGAACATGACATAACATACAAAAAAATACAGTTTGCACTCTGATAATGCTAAAGGATGGAAACCATGAATGTGTGAACATGGACCTGCATTACTGCTAAGGAAAATCTAAGAAAAATGAGATATTTAGCGTATAGAAATGGCCATTTGTATATCTGCCCAGTTGCCCCTTCACGGCATATCTCGTAACTGGGTACCTAACGCTATTCTGAAGCCTCTCTCTGGGTTAAAAACCTCCTGTGTATGGGCACGTAGGAACCTGCTATATAGAATGAGATTACCTGTGGCAACTGGGGGAGGGGTGCACGGTCAGAAGGTATGACCCTCTTGATATAGACAAAAAAGACTGCCTGCACTCAGCCTCATCGACCTGACGTGTGAACAGTCGCATAACTGAACATGACATAACATACAAAAAAAATACAGTTTGCACTCTGATAATGCTAAAGTATGGAAACCATGAATGTGTGAACATGGACCTGCATTACTGCTAAGGAAAATCTAAGAAAATTGAGATATTTAGCGTATAGAAATGGCCATTTGTATATCTGCCCAGTTGCCCCTTCACGACATATCTCGTAACTGGGTACCTAACGCAATTCTGAAGCCTCTCTCTGGGTTAAAAACCTCCTTTGTATGGGCATGTAGGAACCTGCTATATAGAATAAGATTACCTGTGGCAACTGGGGGAGGGGTGCACGGTCAGAAGGTATGACCCTCTTGATATAGACAAAAAAGACTGCCTGCACTCAGCCTCATCGACCTGACGTGTGAACAGTCGCATAACTGAACATGACATAACATACAAAAAAATACAGTTTGCACTCTGATAATGCTAAAGGATGGAAACCATGAATGTGTGAACATGGACCTGCATTACTGCTAAGGAAAATCTAAGAAAAATGAGATATTTAGCGTATAGAAATGGCCATTTGTATATCTGCCCAGTTGCCCCTTCACGGCATATCTCGTAACTGGGTACCTAACGCTATTCTGAAGCCTCTCTCTGGGTTAAAAACCTCCTGTGTATGGGCACGTAGGAACCTGCTATATAGAATGAGATTACCTGTGGCAACTGGGGGAGGGGTGCACGGTCAGAAGGTATGACCCTCTTGATATAGACAAAAAAGACTGCCTGCACTCAGCCTCATCGACCTGACGTGTGAACAGTCGCATAACTGAACATGACATAACGTACAAATAAATACAGTTTGCACTCTGATAATGCTAAAGTATGGAAACCATGAATGTGTGAACATGGACCTCATTACTGCTAAGGAAAATCTAAGAAAAATTAGATATTTAGCGTAAAGAAATGGCCATTTGTATATCTGCCCAGTTGCCCCTTCACGACATATCTCGTAACTGGGTACCTAACGCTATTCTGAAGCCTCTCTCTGGGTTAAAAACCTCCTGTGTATGGGCATGTAGGAACCTGCTATATAGAATAAGATTAACTGTGGAAACTGGGGGAGGGGTGCACGGTCAGAAGGTATGACCCTCTTGATATAGACAAAAAAGACTGCCTGCACACAGCCTCATCGACCTGACGTGTGAACAGTCGCATAACTGAACATGACATAACATACAAAAAAAATACAGTTTGCACTCTGATAATGCTAAAGTATGGAAACCATGAATGTGTGAACATGGACCTGCATTACTGCTAAGGAAAATCTAAGAAAAATGAGATATTTAGCGTAAAGAAATGGCCATTTGTATATCTGCCCAGTTGCCCCTTCACGACATATCTCGCAACTGGGTACCTAACGCTATTCTGAAGCCTCTCTCTGGGTTAAAAACCTCCTGTGTATGGGCACGTAGGAACCTGCTATATAGAATGAGATTACCTGTGGCAACTGGGGGAGGGGTGCACAGTCAGAAGGTATGACCCTCTTGATATAGACAAAAAAGACTGCCTGCACTCAGCCTCATCGACCTGACGTGTGAACAGTCGCATAACTGAACATGACATTACGTACAAAAAAATACAGTTTGCACTCTGATAATGCTAAAGTATGGAAACCATGAATATGTGAACATGGACCTGCATTACTGCTAAGGAAAATCTAAGAAAAATGAGATATTTAGCGTATAGAAATGGCCATTTGTATATCTGCCCAGTTGCCCCTTCACGGCATATCTCGTAACTGGGTACCTAACGCTATTCTGAAGCCTCTCTCTGGGTTAAAAACCTCCTGTGTATGGGCACGTAGGAACCTGCTATATAGAATGAGATTACCTGTGGCAACTGGGGGAGGGGTGCACGGTCAGAAGGTATGACCCTCTTGATATAGACAAAAAAGACTGCCTGCACTCAGCCTCATCGACCTGACATGTGAACAGTCGCATAACTGAACATGACATAACGTACAAAAAAATACAGTTTGCACTCTGATAATGCTAAAGTATGGAAACCATGAATGTGTGAACATGGACCTGCATTACTGCTAAGGAAAATCTAAGAAAAATTAGATATTTAGCGTAAAGAAATGGCCATTTGTATATCTGCCCAGTTGCCCCTTCACGACATATCTCGTAACTGGGTACCTAACGCTATTCTGAAGCCTCTCTCTGGGTTAAAAACCTCCTGTGTATGGGCATGTAGGAACCTGCTATATAGAATAAGATTAACTGTGGAAACTGGGGGAGGGGTGCACGGTCAGAAGGTATGACCCTCTTGATATAGACAAAAAAGACTGCCTGCACTCAGCCTCATCGACCTGACGTGTGAACAGTCGCATAACTGAACATGACATAACATACAAAAAAAATACAGTTTGCACTCTGATAATGCTAAAGTATGGAAACCATGAATGTGTGAACATGGACCTGCATTACTGCTAAGGAAAATCTAAGAAAAATGAGATATTTAGCGTAAAGAAATGGCCATTTGTATATCTGCCCAGTTGCCCCTTCACGACATATCTCGCAACTGGGTACCTAACGCTATTCTGAAGCCTCTCTCTGGGTTAAAAACCTCCTGTGTATGGGCACGTAGGAACCTGCTATATAGAATGAGATTACCTGTGGCAACTGGGGGAGGGGTGCACAGTCAGAAGGTATGACCCTCTTGATATAGACAAAAAAGACTGCCTGCACTCAGCCTCATCGACCTGACGTGTGAACAGTCGCATAACTGAACATGACATTACGTACAAAAAAATACAGTTTGCACTCTGATAATGCTAAAGTATGGAAACCATGAATATGTGAACATGGACCTGCATTACTGCTAAGGAAAATCTAAGAAAAATGAGATATTTAGCGTATAGAAATGGCCATTTGTATATCTGCCCAGTTGCCCCTTCACGGCATATCTCGTAACTGGGTACCTAACGCTATTCTGAAGCCTCTCTCTGGGTTAAAAACCTCCTGTGTATGGGCACGTAGGAACCTGCTATATAGAATGAGATTACCTGTGGCAACTGGGGGAGGGGTGCACGGTCAGAAGGTATGACCCTCTTGATATAGACAAAAAAGACTGCCTGCACTCAGCCTCATCGACCTGACGTGTGAACAGTCGCATAACTGAACATGACATTACGTACAAAAAAATACAGTTTGCACTCTGATAATGCTAAAGTATGGAAACCATGAATATGTGAACATGGACCTGCATTACTGCTAAGGAAAATCTAAGAAAAATGAGATATTTAGCGTATAGAAATGGCCATTTGTATATCTGCCCAGTTGCCCCTTCACGACATATCTCGTAACTGGGTACCTAACGCTATTCTGAAGCCTCTCTCTGGGTTAAAAACCTCCTGTGTATGGGCACGTAGGAACCTGCTATATAGAATGAGATTACCTGTGGCAACTGGGGGAGGGGTGCACGGTCAGAAGGTATGACCCTCTTGATATAGACAAAAAAGACTGCCTGCACTCAGCCTCATCGACCTGACGTGTGAACAGTCGCATAACTGAACATGACATAACGTACAAAAAAATACAGTTTGCACTCTGATAATGCTAAAGTATGGAAACCATGAATGTGTGAACATGGACCTGCATTACTGCTAAGGAAAATCTAAGAAAAATGAGATATTTAGCGTATAGAAATGGCCATTTGTATATCTGCCCAGTTGCCCCTTCACGACATATCTCGTAACTGGGTACCTAACGCAATTCTGAAGCCTCTCTCTGGGTTAAAAACCTCCTGTGTATGGGCATGTAGGAACCTGCTATATAGAATAAGATTACCTGTGGCAACTGGGGGAGGGGTGCACGGTCAGAAGGTTTGACCCTCTTGATATAGACAAAAAAGACTGCCTGCACTCAGCCTCATTGACCTGACGTGTGAACAGTCGCATAACTGAACATGACATAACATACAAAAAAATACAGTTTGCACTCTGATAATGCTAAAGGATGGAAACCATGAATGTGTGAACATGGACCTGCATTACTGCTAAGGAAAATCTAAGAAAAATGAGATATTTAGCGTATAGAAATGGCCATTTGTATATCTGCCCAGTTGCCCCTTCACGGCATATCTCGTAACTGGGTACCTAACGCTATTCTGAAGCCTCTCTCTGGGTTAAAAACCTCCTGTGTATGGGCACGTAGGAACCTGCTATATAGAATGAGATTACCTGTGGCAACTGGGGGAGGGGTGCACGGTCAGAAGGTATGACCCTCTTGATATAGACAAAAAAGACTGCCTGCACTCAGCCTCATCGACCTGACGTGTGAACAGTCGCATAACTGAACATGACATAACATACAAAAAAATACAGTTTGCACTCTGATAATGCTAAAGTATGGAAACCATGAATGTGTGAACATGGACCTGCATTACTGCTAAGGAAAATCTAAGAAAAATGAGATATTTAGCGTATAGAAATGGCCATTTGTATATCTGCCCAGTTGCCCCTTCACGGCATATCTCGTAACTGGGTACCTAACGCTATTCTGAAGCCTCTCTCTGGGTTAAAAACCTCCTGTGTATGGGCACGTAGGAACCTGCTATATAGAATGAGATTACCTGTGGCAACTGGGGGAGGGGTGCACGGTCAGAAGGTATGACCCTCTTGATATAGACAAAAAAGACTGCCTGCACTCAGCCTCATCGACCTGACGTGTGAACAGTCGCATAACTGAACATGACATAACGTACAAAAAAATACAGTTTGCACTCTGATAATGCTAAAGTATGGAAACCATGAATGTGTGAACATGGACCTGCATTACTGCTAAGGAAAATCTAAGAAAAATGAGATATTTAGCGTATAGAAATGGCCATTTGTATATCTGCCCAGTTGCCCCTTCACGACATATCTCGTAACTGGGTACCTAACGCAATTCTGAAGCCTCTCTCTGGGTTAAAAACCTCCTGTGTATGGGCATGTAGGAACCTGCTATATAGAATAAGATTACCTGTGGCAACTGGGGGAGGGGTGCACGGTCAGAAGGTTTGACCCTCTTGATATAGACAAAAAAGACTGCCTGCACTCAGCCTCATCGACCTGACGTGTGAACAGTCGCATAACTGAACATGACATTACGTACAAAAAAATACAGTTTGCACTCTGATAATGCTAAAGTATGGAAACCATGAATATGTGAACATGGACCTGCATTACTGCTAAGGAAAATCTAAGAAAAATGAGATATTTAGCGTATAGAAATGGCCATTTGTATATCTGCCCAGTTGCCCCTTCACGACATATCTCGTAACTGGGTACCTAACGCAATTCTGAAGCCTCTCTCTGGGTTAAAAACCTCCTGTGTATGGGCATGTAGGAACCTGCTATATAGAATAAGATTACCTGTGGCAACTGGGGGAGGGGTGCACGGTCAGAAGGTTTGACCCTCTTGATATAGACAAAAAAGACTGCCTGCACTCAGCCTCATCGACCTGACGTGTGAACAGTCGCATAACTGAACATGACATTACGTACAAAAAAATACAGTTTGCACTCTGATAATGCTAAAGTATGGAAACCATGAATATGTGAACATGGACCTGCATTACTGCTAAGGAAAATCTAAGAAAAATGAGATATTTAGCGTATAGAAATGGCCATTTGTATATCTGCCCAGTTGCCCCTTCACGGCATATCTCGTAACTGGGTACCTAACGCTATTCTGAAGCCTCTCTCTGGGTTAAAAACCTCCTGTGTATGGGCACGTAGGAACCTGCTATATAGAATGAGATTACCTGTGGCAACTGGGGGAGGGGTGCACGGTCAGAAGGTATGACCCTCTTGATATAGACAAAAAAGACTGCCTGCACTCAGCCTCATCGACCTGACGTGTGAACAGTCGCATAACTGAACATGACATTACGTACAAAAAAATACAGTTTGCACTCTGATAATGCTAAAGTATGGAAACCATGAATATGTGAACATGGACCTGCATTACTGCTAAGGAAAATCTAAGAAAAATGAGATATTTAGCGTATAGAAATGGCCATTTGTATATCTGCCCAGTTGCCCCTTCACGGCATATCTCGTAACTGGGTACCTAACGCTATTCTGAAGCCTCTCTCTGGGTTAAAAACCTCCTGTGTATGGGCACGTAGGAACCTGCTATATAGAATGAGATTACCTGTGGCAACTGGGGGAGGGGTGCACGGTCAGAAGGTATGACCCTCTTGATATAGACAAAAAAGACTGCCTGCACTCAGCCTCATCGACCTGACGTGTGAACAGTCGCATAACTGAACATGACATTACGTACAAAAAAATACAGTTTGCACTCTGATAATGCTAAAGTATGGAAACCATGAATATGTGAACATGGACCTGCATTACTGCTAAGGAAAATCTAAGAAAAATGAGATATTTAGCGTATAGAAATGGCCATTTGTATATCTGCCCAGTTGCCCCTTCACGGCATATCTCGTAACTGGGTACCTAACGCTATTCTGAAGCCTCTCTCTGGGTTAAAAACCTCCTGTGTATGGGCACGTAGGAACCTGCTATATAGAATGAGATTACCTGTGGCAACTGGGGGAGGGGTGCACGGTCAGAAGGTATGACCCTCTTGATATAGACAAAAAAGACTGCCTGCACTCAGCCTCATCGACCTGATGTGTGAACAGTCGCATAACTGAACATGACATAACGTACAAAAAAATACAGTTTGCACTCTGATAATGCTAAAGTATGGAAACCATGAATGTGTGAACATGGACCTGCATTACTGCTAAGGAAAATCTAAGAAAAATGAGATATTTAGCGTATAGAAATGGCCATTTGTATATCTGCCCAGTTGCCCCTTCACGGCATATCTCGTAACTGGGTACCTAACGCTATTCTGAAGCCTCTCTCTGGGTTAAAAACCTCCTGTGTATGGGCACGTAGGAACCTGCTATATAGAATGAGATTACCTGTGGCAACTGGGGGAGGGGTGCACGGTCAGAAGGTATGACCCTCTTGATATAGACAAAAAAGACTGCCTGCACTCAGCCTCATCGACCTGACGTGTGAACAGTCGCATAACTGAACATGACATAACATACAAAAAAATACAGTTTGCACTCTGATAATGCTAAAGTATGGAAACCATGAATGTGTGAACATGGACCTGCATTACTGCTAAGGAAAATCTAAGAAAAATGAGATATTTAGCGTATAGAAATGGCCATTTGTATATCTGCCCAGTTGCCCCTTCACGGCATATCTCGTAACTGGGTACCTAACGCTATTCTGAAGCCTCTCTCTGGGTTAAAAACCTCCTGTGTATGGGCACGTAGGAACCTGCTATATAGAATGAGATTACCTGTGGCAACTGGGGGAGGGGTGCACGGTCAGAAGGTATGACCCTCTTGATATAGACAAAAAAGACTGCCTGCACTCAGCCTCATCGACCTGACGTGTGAACAGTCGCATAACTGAACATGACATAACATACAAAAAAATACAGTTTGCACTCTGATAATGCTAAAGTATGGAAACCATGAATATGTGAACATGGACCTGCATTACTGCTAAGGAAAATCTAAGAAAAATGAGATATTTAGCGTAAAGAAATGGCCATTTGTATATCTGCCCAGTTGCCCCTTCACGGCATATCTCGTAACTGGGTACCTAACGCTATTCTGAAGCCTCTCTCTGGGTTAAAAACCTCCTGTGTATGGGCACGTAGGAACCTGCTATATAGAATGAGATTACCTGTGGCAACTGGGGGAGGGGTGCACGGTCAGAAGGTATGACCCTCTTGATATAGACAAAAAAGACTGCCTGCACTCAGCCTCATCGACCTGACGTGTGAAGAGTCGCATAACTGAACATGACATAACGTACAAAAAAATACAGTTTGCACTCTGATAATGCTAAAGTATGGAAACCATGAATGTGTGAACATGGACCTGCATTACTGCTAAGGAAAATCTAAGAAAAATGAGATATTTAGCGTATAGAAATGGCCATTTGTATATCTGCCCAGTTGCCCCTTCACGGCATATCTCGTAACTGGGTACCTAACGCTATTCTGAAGCCTCTCTCTGGGTTAAAAACCTCCTGTGTATGGGCACGTAGGAACCTGCTATATAGAATGAGATTACCTGTGGCAACTGGGGGAGGGGTGCACGGTCAGAAGGTATGACCCTCTTGATATAGACAAAAAAGACTGCCTGCACTCAGCCTCATCGACCTGACGTGTGAACAGTCGCATAACTGAACATGACATAACGTACAAAAAAATACAGTTTGCACTCTGATAATGCTAAAGTATGGAAACCATGAATGTGTGAACATGGACCTGCATTACTGCTAAGGAAAATCTAAGAAAAATGAGATATTTAGCGTATAGAAATGGCCATTTGTATATCTGCCCAGTTGCCCCTTCACGACATATCTCGTAACTGGGTACCTAACGCAATTCTGAAGCCTCTCTCTGGGTTAAAAACCTCCTGTGTATGGGCATGTAGGAACCTGCTATATAGAATAAGATTACCTGTGGCAACTGGGGGAGGGGTGCACGGTCAGAAGGTTTGACCCTCTTGATATAGACAAAAAAGACTGCCTGCACTCAGCCTCATCGACCTGACGTGTGAACAGTCGCATAACTGAACATGACATAACGTACAAAAAAAATACAGTTTGCACTCTGATAATGCTAAAGTATGGAAACCATGAATGTGTGAACATGGACCTGCATTACTGCTAAGGAAAATCTAAGAAAAATTAGATATTTAGCGTAAAGAAATGGCCATTTGTATATCTGCCCAGTTGCCCCTTCACGACATATCTCGTAACTGGGTACCTAACGCTATTCTGAAGCCTCTCTCTGGGTTAAAAACCTCCTGTGTATGGGCATGTAGGAACCTGCTATATAGAATAAGATTACCTGTGGCAACTGGGGGAGGGGTGCACGGTCAGAAGGTATGACCCTCTTGATATAGACAAAAAAGACTGCCTGCACTCAGCCTCATCGACCTGACGTGTGAACAGTCGCATAACTGAACATGACATAACATACAAAAAAAATACAGTTTGCACTCTGATAATGCTAAAGTATGGAAACCATGAATGTGTGAACATGGACCTGCATTACTGCTAAGGAAAATCTAAGAAAAATGAGATATTTAGCGTAAAGAAATGGCCATTTGTATATCTGCCCAGTTGCCCCTTCACGACATATCTCGCAACTGGGTACCTAACGCTATTCTGAAGCCTCTCTCTGGGTTAAAAACCTCCTGTGTATGGGCACGTAGGAACCTGCTATATAGAATGAGATTACCTGTGGCAACTGGGGGAGGGGTGCACAGTCAGAAGGTATGACCCTCTTGATATAGACAAAAAAGACTGCCTGCACTCAGCCTCATCGACCTGACGTGTGAACAGTCGCATAACTGAACATGACATTACGTACAAAAAAATACAGTTTGCACTCTGATAATGCTAAAGTATGGAAACCATGAATATGTGAACATGGACCTGCATTACTGCTAAGGAAAATCTAAGAAAAATGAGATATTTAGCGTAAAGAAATGGCCATTTGTATATCTGCCCAGTTGCCCCTTCACGACATATCTCGCAACTGGGTACCTAACGCTATTCTGAAGCCTCTCTCTGGGTTAAAAACCTCCTGTGTATGGGCACGTAGGAACCTGCTATATAGAATGAGATTACCTGTGGCAACTGGGGGAGGGGTGCACAGTCAGAAGGTATGACCCTCTTGATATAGACAAAAAAGACTGCCTGCACTCAGCCTCATCGACCTGACGTGTGAACAGTCGCATAACTGAACATGACATTACGTACAAAAAAATACAGTTTGCACTCTGATAATGCTAAAGTATGGAAACCATGAATATGTGAACATGGACCTGCATTACTGCTAAGGAAAATCTAAGAAAAATGAGATATTTAGCGTATAGAAATGGCCATTTGTATATCTGCCCAGTTGCCCCTTCACGGCATATCTCGTAACTGGGTACCTAACGCTATTCTGAAGCCTCTCTCTGGGTTAAAAACCTCCTGTGTATGGGCACGTAGGAACCTGCTATATAGAATGAGATTACCTGTGGCAACTGGGGGAGGGGTGCACGGTCAGAAGGTATGACCCTCTTGATATAGACAAAAAAGACTGCCTGCACTCAGCCTCATCGACCTGACGTGTGAACAGTCGCATAACTGAACATGACATAACGTACAAAAAAATACAGTTTGCACTCTGATAATGCTAAAGTATGGAAACCATGAATGTGTGAACATGGACCTGCATTACTGCTAAGGAAAATCTAAGAAAAATGAGATATTTAGCGTATAGAAATGGCCATTTGTATATCTGCCCAGTTGCCCCTTCACGGCATATCTCGTAACTGGGTACCTAACGCTATTCTGAAGCCTCTCTCTGGGTTAAAAACCTCCTGTGTATGGGCACGTAGGAACCTGCTATATAGAATGAGATTACCTGTGGCAACTGGGGGAGGGGTGCACGGTCAGAAGGTATGACCCTCTTGATATAGACAAAAAAGACTGCCTGCACTCAGCCTCATCGACCTGACGTGTGAACAGTCGCATAACTGAACATGACATAACGTACAAAAAAATACAGTTTGCACTCTGATAATGCTAAAGTATGGAAACCATGAATGTGTGAACATGGACCTGCATTACTGCTAAGGAAAATCTAAGAAAAATGAGATATTTAGCGTATAGAAATGGCCATTTGTATATCTGCCCAGTTGCCCCTTCACGACATATCTCGTAACTGGGTACCTAACGCAATTCTGAAGCCTCTCTCTGGGTTAAAAACCTCCTGTGTATGGGCATGTAGGAACCTGCTATATAGAATAAGATTACCTGTGGCAACTGGGGGAGGGGTGCACGGTCAGAAGGTTTGACCCTCTTGATATAGACAAAAAAGACTGCCTGCACTCAGCCTCATCGACCTGACGTGTGAACAGTCGCATAACTGAACATGACATAACGTACAAAAAAAATACAGTTTGCACTCTGATAATGCTAAAGTATGGAAACCATGAATGTGTGAACATGGACCTGCATTACTGCTAAGGAAAATCTAAGAAAAATTAGATATTTAGCGTAAAGAAATGGCCATTTGTATATCTGCCCAGTTGCCCCTTCTCGACATATCTCGTAACTGGGTAACTAACGCTATTCTGAAGCCTCTCTCTGGGTTAAAAACCTCCTGTGTATGGGCATGTAGGAACCTGCTATATAGAATAAGATTACCTGTGGCAACTGGGGGAGGGGTGCACGGTCAGAAGGTATGACCCTCTTGATATAGACAAAAAAGACTGCCTGCACTCAGCTTCATCGACCTGACGTGTGAACAGTCGCATAACTGAACATGACATTACGTACAAAAAAATACAGTTTGCACTCTGATAATGCTAAAGTATGGAAACCATGAATATGTGAACATGGACCTGCATTACTGCTAAGGAAAATCTAAGAAAAATGAGATATTTAGCGTAAAGAAATGGCCATTTGTATATCTGCCCAGTTGCCCCTTCACGACATATCTCGCAACTGGGTACCTAACGCTATTCTGAAGCCTCTCTCTGGGTTAAAAACCTCCTGTGTATGGGCACGTAGGAACCTGCTATATAGAATGAGATTACCTGTGGCAACTGGGGGAGGGGTGCACAGTCAGAAGGTATGACCCTCTTGATATAGACAAAAAAGACTGCCTGCACTCAGCCTCATCGACCTGACGTGTGAACAGTCGCATAACTGAACATGACATTACGTACAAAAAAATACAGTTTGCACTCTGATAATGCTAAAGTATGGAAACCATGAATATGTGAACATGGACCTGCATTACTGCTAAGGAAAATCTAAGAAAAATGAGATATTTAGCGTATAGAAATGGCCATTTGTATATCTGCCCAGTTGCCCCTTCACGGCATATCTCGTAACTGGGTACCTAACGCTATTCTGAAGCCTCTCTCTGGGTTAAAAACCTCCTGTGTATGGGCACGTAGGAACCTGCTATATAGAATGAGATTACCTGTGGCAACTGGGGGAGGGGTGCACGGTCAGAAGGTATGACCCTCTTGATATAGACAAAAAAGACTGCCTGCACTCAGCCTCATCGACCTGACGTGTGAACAGTCGCATAACTGAACATGACATAACGTACAAAAAAATACAGTTTGCACTCTGATAATGCTAAAGTATGGAAACCATGAATGTGTGAACATGGACCTGCATTACTGCTAAGGAAAATCTAAGAAAAATGAGATATTTAGCGTATAGAAATGGCCATTTGTATATCTGCCCAGTTGCCCCTTCACGACATATCTCGTAACTGGGTACCTAACGCAATTCTGAAGCCTCTCTCTGGGTTAAAAACCTCCTGTGTATGGGCATGTAGGAACCTGCTATATAGAATAAGATTACCTGTGGCAACTGGGGGAGGGGTGCACGGTCAGAAGGTTTGACCCTCTTGATATAGACAAAAAAGACTGCCTGCACTCAGCCTCATCGACCTGACGTGTGAACAGTCGCATAACTGAACATGACATAACGTACAAAAAAAATACAGTTTGCACTCTGATAATGCTAAAGTATGGAAACCATGAATGTGTGAACATGGACCTGCATTACTGCTAAGGAAAATCTAAGAAAAATTAGATATTTAGCGTAAAGAAATGGCCATTTGTATATCTGCCCAGTTGCCCCTTCACGACATATCTCGTAACTGGGTACCTAACGCTATTCTGAAGCCTCTCTCTGGGTTAAAAACCTCCTGTGTATGGGCATGTAGGAACCTGCTATATAGAATAAGATTACCTGTGGCAACTGGGGGAGGGGTGCACGGTCAGAAGGTATGACCCTCTTGATATAGACAAAAAAGACTGCCTGCACTCAGCCTCATCGACCTGACGTGTGAACAGTCGCATAAGTGAACATGACATAACATACAAAAAAAATACAGTTTGCACTCTGATAATGCTAAAGTATGGAAACCATGAATGTGTGAACATGGACCTGCATTACTGCTAAGGAAAATCTAAGAAAAATGAGATATTTAGCGTAAAGAAATGGCCATTTGTATATCTGCCCAGTTGCCCCTTCACGACATATCTCGCAACTGGGTACCTAACGCTATTCTGAAGCCTCTCTCTGGGTTAAAAACCTCCTGTGTATGGGCACGTAGGAACCTGCTATATAGAATGAGATTACCTGTGGCAACTGGGGGAGGGGTGCACAGTCAGAAGGTATGACCCTCTTGATATAGACAAAAAAGACTGCCTGCACTCAGCCTCATCGACCTGACGTGTGAACAGTCGCATAACTGAACATGACATTACGTACAAAAAAATACAGTTTGCACTCTGATAATGCTAAAGTATGGAAACCATGAATATGTGAACATGGACCTGCATTACTGCTAAGGAAAATCTAAGAAAAATGAGATATTTAGCGTATAGAAATGGCCATTTGTATATCTGCCCAGTTGCCCCTTCACGGCATATCTCGTAACTGGGTACCTAACGCTATTCTGAAGCCTCTCTCTGGGTTAAAAACCTCCTGTGTATGGGCACGTAGGAACCTGCTATATAGAATGAGATTACCTGTGGCAACTGGGGGAGGGGTGCACGGTCAGAAGGTATGACCCTCTTGATATAGACAAAAAAGACTGCCTGCACTCAGCCTCATCGACCTGACGTGTGAACAGTCGCATAACTGAACATGACATTACGTACAAAAAAATACAGTTTGCACTCTGATAATGCTAAAGTATGGAAACCATGAATATGTGAACATGGACCTGCATTACTGCTAAGGAAAATCTAAGAAAAATGAGATATTTAGCGTATAGAAATGGCCATTTGTATATCTGCCCAGTTGCCCCTTCACGGCATATCTCGTAACTGGGTACCTAACGCTATTCTGAAGCCTCTCTCTGGGTTAAAAACCTCCTGTGTATGGGCACGTAGGAACCTGCTATATAGAATGAGATTACCTGTGGCAACTGGGGGAGGGGTGCACGGTCAGAAGGTATGACCCTCTTGATATAGACAAAAAAGACTGCCTGCACTCAGCCTCATCGACCTGACGTGTGAACAGTCGCATAACTGAACATGACATAACATACAAAAAAATACAGTTTGCACTCTGATAATGCTAAAGGATGGAAACCATGAATGTGTGAACATGGACCTGCATTACTGCTAAGGAAAATCTAAGAAAAATGAGATATTTAGCGTATAGAAATGGCCATTTGTATATCTGCCCAGTTGCCCCTTCACGGCATATCTCGTAACTGGGTACCTAACGCTATTCTGAAGCCTCTCTCTGGGTTAAAAACCTCCTGTGTATGGGCACGTAGGAACCTGCTATATAGAATGAGATTACCTGTGGCAACTGGGGGAGGGGTGCACGGTCAGAAGGTATGACCCTCTTGATATAGACAAAAAAGACTGCCTGCACTCAGCCTCATCGACCTGACGTGTGAACAGTCGCATAACTGAACATGACATTACGTACAAAAAAATACAGTTTGCACTCTGATAATGCTAAAGTATGGAAACCATGAATATGTGAACATAGACCTGCATTACTGCTAAGGAAAATCTAAGAAAAATGAGATATTTAGCGTATAGAAATGGCCATTTGTATATCTGCCCAGTTGCCCCTTCACGGCATATCTCGTAACTGGGTACCTAACGCTATTCTGAAGCCTCTCTCTGGGTTAAAAACCTCCTGTGTATGGGCATGTAGGAACCTGCTATATAGAATAAGATTACCTGTGGCAACTGGGGGAGGGGTGCACGGTCAGAAGGTTTGACCCTCTTGATATAGACAAAAAAGACTGCCTGCACTCAGCCTCATTGACCTGACGTGTGAACAGTCGCATAACTGAACATGACATAACATACAAAAAAATACAGTTTGCACTCTGATAATGCTAAAGGATGGAAACCATGAATGTGTGAACATGGACCTGCATTACTGCTAAGGAAAATCTAAGAAAAATGAGATATTTAGCGTATAGAAATGGCCATTTGTATATCTGCCCAGTTGCCCCTTCACGGCATATCTCGTAACTGGGTACCTAACGCTATTCTGAAGCCTCTCTCTGGGTTAAAAACCTCCTGTGTATGGGCACGTAGGAACCTGCTATATAGAATGAGATTACCTGTGGCAACTGGGGGAGGGGTGCACGGTCAGAAGGTATGACCCTCTTGATATAGACAAAAAAGACTGCCTGCACTCAGCCTCATCGACCTGACGTGTGAACAGTCGCATAACTGAACATGACATTACGTACAAAAAAATACAGTTTGCACTCTGATAATGCTAAAGTATGGAAACCATGAATATGTGAACATAGACCTGCATTACTGCTAAGGAAAATCTAAGAAAAATGAGATATTTAGCGTATAGAAATGGCCATTTGTATATCTGCCCAGTTGCCCCTTCACGGCATATCTCGTAACTGGGTACCTAACGCTATTCTGAAGCCTCTCTCTGGGTTAAAAACCTCCTGTGTATGGGCATGTAGGAACCTGCTATATAGAATAAGATTACCTGTGGCAACTGGGGGAGGGGTGCACGGTCAGAAGGTTTGACCCTCTTGATATAGACAAAAAAGACTGCCTGCACTCAGCCTCATTGACCTGACGTGTGAACAGTCGCATAACTGAACATGACATAACATACAAAAAAAAATACAGTTTGCACTCTGATAATGCTAAAGGATGGAAACCATGAATGTGTGAACATGGACCTGCATTACTGCTAAGGAAAATCTAAGAAAAATGAGATATTTAGCGTATAGAAATGGCCATTTGTATATCTGCCCAGTTGCCCCTTCACGGCATATCTCGTAACTGGGTACCTAACGCTATTCTGAAGCCTCTCTCTGGGTTAAAAACCTCCTGTGTATGGGCACGTAGGAACCTGCTATATAGAATGAGATTACCTGTGGCAACTGGGGGAGGGGTGCACGGTCAGAAGGTATGACCCTCTTGATATAGACAAAAAAGACTGCCTGCACTCAGCCTCATCGACCTGACGTGTGAACAGTCGCATAACTGAACATGACATAACGTACAAAAAAATACAGTTTGCACTCTGATAATGCTAAAGTATGGAAACCATGAATATGTGAACATGGACCTGCATTACTGCTAAGGAAAATCTAAGAAAAATGAGATATTTAGCGTATAGAAATGGCCATTTGTATATCTGCCCAGTTGCCCCTTCACGGCATATCTCGTAACTGGGTACCTAACGCTATTCTGAAGCCTCTCTCTGGGTTAAAAACCTCCTGTGTATGGGCACGTAGGAACCTGCTATATAGAATGAGATTACCTGTGGCAACTGGGGGAGGGGTGCACGGTCAGAAGGTATGACCCTCTTGATATAGACAAAAAAGACTGCCTGCACTCAGCCTCATCGACCTGACGTGTGAACAGTCGCATAACTGAACATGACATTACGTACAAAAAAATACAGTTTGCACTCTGATAATGCTAAAGTATGGAAACCATGAATGTGTGAACATGGACCTGCATTACTGCTAAGGAAAATCTAAGAAAAATGAGATATTTAGCGTATAGAAATGGCCATTTGTATATCTGCCCAGTTGCCCCTTCACGACATATCTCGTAACTGGGTACCTAACGCAATTCTGAAGCCTCTCTCTGGGTTAAAAACCTCCTGTGTATGGGCATGTAGGAACCTGCTATATAGAATAAGATTACCTGTGGCAACTGGGGGAGGGGTGCACGGTCAGAAGGTTTGACCCTCTTGATATAGACAAAAAAGACTGCCTGCACTCAGCCTCATTGACCTGACGTGTGAACAGTCGCATAACTGAACATGACATAACATACAAAAAAATACAGTTTGCACTCTGATAATGCTAAAGGATGGAAACCATGAATGTGTGAACATGGACCTGCATTACTGCTAAGGAAAATCTAAGAAAAATGAGATATTTAGCGTATAGAAATGGCCATTTGTATATCTGCCCAGTTGCCCCTTCACGGCATATCTCGTAACTGGGTACCTAACGCTATTCTGAAGCCTCTCTCTGGGTTAAAAACCTCCTGTGTATGGGCACGTAGTTACCTGCTATATAGAATGAGATTACCTGTGGCAACTGGGGGAGGGGTGCACGGTCAGAAGGTATGACCCTCTTGATATAGACAAAAAAGACTGCCTGCACTCAGCCTCATCGACCTGACGTGTGAACAGTCGCATAACTGAACATGACATAACGTACAAAAAAATACAGTTTGCACTCTGATAATGCTAAAGTATGGAAACCATGAATATGTGAACATGGACCTGCATTACTGCTAAGGAAAATCTAAGAAAAATGAGATATTTAGCGTATAGAAATGGCCATTTGTATATCTGCCCAGTTGCCCCTTCACGGCATATCTCGTAACTGGGTACCTAACGCTATTCTGAAGCCTCTCTCTGGGTTAAAAACCTCCTGTGTATGGGCACGTAGGAACCTGCTATATAGAATGAGATTACCTGTGGCAACTGGGGGAGGGGTGCACGGTCAGAAGGTATGACCCTCTTGATATAGACAAAAAAGACTGCCTGCACTCAGCCTCATCGACCTGACGTGTGAACAGTCGCATAACTGAACATGACATTACGTACAAAAAAATACAGTTTGCACTCTGATAATGCTAAAGTATGGAAACCATGAATATGTGAACATAGACCTGCATTACTGCTAAGGAAAATCTAAGAAAAATGAGATATTTAGCGTATAGAAATGGCCATTTGTATATCTGCCCAGTTGCCCCTTCACGGCATATCTCGTAACTGGGTACCTAACGCTATTCTGAAGCCTCTCTCTGGGTTAAAAACCTCCTGTGTATGGGCACGTAGGAACCTGCTATATAGAATGAGATTACCTGTGGCAACTGGGGGAGGGGTGCACGGTCAGAAGGTATGACCCTCTTGATATAGACAAAAAAGACTGCCTGCACTCAGCCTCATCGACCTGACGTGTGAACAGTCGCATAACTGAACATGACATTACGTACAAAAAAATACAGTTTGCACTCTGATAATGCTAAAGTATGGAAACCATGAATATGTGAACATGGACCTGCATTACTGCTAAGGAAAATCTAAGAAAAATGAGATATTTAGCGTATAGAAATGGCCATTTGTATATCTGCCCAGTTGCCCCTTCACGGCATATCTCGTAACTGGGTACCTAACGCTATTCTGAAGCCTCTCTCTGGGTTAAAAACCTCCTGTGTATGGGCACGTAGGAACCTGCTATATAGAATGAGATTACCTGTGGCAACTGGGGGAGGGGTGCACGGTCAGAAGGTATGACCCTCTTGATATAGACAAAAAAGACTGCCTGCACTCAGCCTCATCGACCTGACGTGTGAACAGTCGCATAACTGAACATGACATAACGTACAAAAAAATACAGTTTGCACTCTGATAATGCTAAAGTATGGAAACCATGAATGTGTGAACATGGACCTGCATTACTGCTAAGGAAAATCTAAGAAAAATGAGATATTTAGCGTATAGAAATGGCCATTTGTATATCTGCCCAGTTGCCCCTTCACGGCATATCTCGTAACTGGGTACCTAACGCTATTCTGAAGCCTCTCTCTGGGTTAAAAACCTCCTGTGTATGGGCACGTAGGAACCTGCTATATAGAATGAGATTACCTGTGGCAACTGGGGGAGGGGTGCACGGTCAGAAGGTATGACCCTCTTGATATAGACAAAAAAGACTGCCTGCACTCAGCCTCATCGACCTGACGTGTGAACAGTCGCATAACTGAACATGACATAACATACAAAAAAATACAGTTTGCACTCTGATAATGCTAAAGTATGGAAACCATGAATGTGTGAACATGGACCTGCATTACTGCTAAGGAAAATCTAAGAAAAATGAGATATTTAGCGTATAGAAATGGCCATTTGTATATCTGCCCAGTTGCCCCTTCACGGCATATCTCGTAACTGGGTACCTAACGCTATTCTGAAGCCTCTCTCTGGGTTAAAAACCTCCTGTGTATGGGCACGTAGGAACCTGCTATATAGAATGAGATTACCTGTGGCAACTGGGGGAGGGGTGCACGGTCAGAAGGTATGACCCTCTTGATATAGACAAAAAAGACTGCCTGCACTCAGCCTCATCGACCTGACGTGTGAACAGTCGCATAACTGAACATGACATAACGTACAAAAAAATACAGTTTGCACTCTGATAATGCTAAAGTATGGAAACCATGAATATGTGAACATGGACCTGCATTACTGCTAAGGAAAATCTAAGAAAAATGAGATATTTAGCGTATAGAAATGGCCATTTGTATATCTGCCCAGTTGCCCCTTCACGGCATATCTCGTAACTGGGTACCTAACGCTATTCTGAAGCCTCTCTCTGGGTTAAAAACCTCCTGTGTATGGGCACGTAGGAACCTGCTATATAGAATGAGATTACCTGTGGCAACTGGGGGAGGGGTGCACGGTCAGAAGGTATGACCCTCTTGATATAGACAAAAAAGACTGCCTGCACTCAGCCTCATCGACCTGACGTGTGAACAGTCGCATAACTGAACATGACATAACGTACAAAAAAATACAGTTTGCACTCTGATAATGCTAAAGTATGGAAACCATGAATGTGTGAACATGGACCTGCATTACTGCTAAGGAAAATCTAAGAAAAATGAGATATTTAGCGTATAGAAATGGCCATTTGTATATCTGCCCAGTTGCCCCTTCACGGCATATCTCGTAACTGGGTACCTAACGCTATTCTGAAGCCTCTCTCTGGGTTAAAAACCTCCTGTGTATGGGCACGTAGGAACCTGCTATATAGAATGAGATTACCTGTGGCAACTGGGGGAGGGGTGCACGGTCAGAAGGTATGACCCTCTTGATATAGACAAAAAAGACTGCCTGCACTCAGCCTCATCGACCTGACGTGTGAACAGTCGCATAACTGAACATGACATAACATACAAAAAAATACAGTTTGCACTCTGATAATGCTAAAGTATGGAAACCATGAATGTGTGAACATGGACCTGCATTACTGCTAAGGAAAATCTAAGAAAAATGAGATATTTAGCGTATAGAAATGGCCATTTGTATATCTGCCCAGTTGCCCCTTCACGGCATATCTCGTAACTGGGTACCTAACGCTATTCTGAAGCCTCTCTCTGGGTTAAAAACCTCCTGTGTATGGGCACGTAGGAACCTGCTATATAGAATGAGATTACCTGTGGCAACTGGGGGAGGGGTGCACGGTCAGAAGGTATGACCCTCTTGATATAGACAAAAAAGACTGCCTGCACTCAGCCTCATCGACCTGACGTGTGAACAGTCGCATAACTGAACATGACATAACGTACAAAAAAATACAGTTTGCACTCTGATAATGCTAAAGTATGGAAACCATGAATATGTGAACATGGACCTGCATTACTGCTAAGGAAAATCTAAGAAAAATGAGATATTTAGCGTATAGAAATGGCCATTTGTATATCTGCCCAGTTGCCCCTTCACGGCATATCTCGTAACTGGGTACCTAACGCTATTCTGAAGCCTCTCTCTGGGTTAAAAACCTCCTGTGTATGGGCACGTAGGAACCTGCTATATAGAATGAGATTACCTGTGGCAACTGGGGGAGGGGTGCACGGTCAGAAGGTATGACCCTCTTGATATAGACAAAAAAGACTGCCTGCACTCAGCCTCATCGACCTGACGTGTGAACAGTCGCATAACTGAACATGACATTACGTACAAAAAAATACAGTTTGCACTCTGATAATGCTAAAGTATGGAAACCATGAATGTGTGAACATGGACCTGCATTACTGCTAAGGAAAATCTAAGAAAAATGAGATATTTAGCGTATAGAAATGGCCATTTGTATATCTGCCCAGTTGCCCCTTCACGACATATCTCGTAACTGGGTACCTAACGCAATTCTGAAGCCTCTCTCTGGGTTAAAAACCTCCTGTGTATGGGCATGTAGGAACCTGCTATATAGAATAAGATTACCTGTGGCAACTGGGGGAGGGGTGCACGGTCAGAAGGTTTGACCCTCTTGATATAGACAAAAAAGACTGCCTGCACTCAGCCTCATTGACCTGACGTGTGAACAGTCGCATAACTGAACATGACATAACATACAAAAAAATACAGTTTGCACTCTGATAATGCTAAAGGATGGAAACCATGAATGTGTGAACATGGACCTGCATTACTGCTAAGGAAAATCTAAGAAAAATGAGATATTTAGCGTATAGAAATGGCCATTTGTATATCTGCCCAGTTGCCCCTTCACGGCATATCTCGTAACTGGGTACCTAACGCTATTCTGAAGCCTCTCTCTGGGTTAAAAACCTCCTGTGTATGGGCACGTAGGAACCTGCTATATAGAATGAGATTACCTGTGGCAACTGGGGGAGGGGTGCACGGTCAGAAGGTATGACCCTCTTGATATAGACAAAAAAGACTGCCTGCACTCAGCCTCATCGACCTGACGTGTAAACAGTCGCATAACTGAACATGACATAACGTACAAAAAAATACAGTTTGCACTCTGATAATGCTAAAGTATGGAAACCATGAATATGTGAACATGGACCTGCATTACTGCTAAGGAAAATCTAAGAAAAATGAGATATTTAGCGTATAGAAATGGCCATTTGTATATCTGCCCAGTTGCCCCTTCACGGCATATCTCGTAACTGGGTACCTAACGCTATTCTGAAGCCTCTCTCTGGGTTAAAAACCTCCTGTGTATGGGCACGTAGGAACCTGCTATATAGAATGAGATTACCTGTGGCAACTGGGGGAGGGGTGCACGGTCAGAAGGTATGACCCTCTTGATATAGACAAAAAAGACTGCCTGCACTCAGCCTCATCGACCTGACGTGTGAACAGTCGCATAACTGAACATGACATTACGTACAAAAAAATACAGTTTGCACTCTGATAATGCTAAAGTATGGAAACCATGAATATGTGAACATAGACCTGCATTACTGCTAAGGAAAATCTAAGAAAAATGAGATATTTAGCGTATAGAAATGGCCATTTGTATATCTGCCCAGTTGCCCCTTCACGGCATATCTCGTAACTGGGTACCTAACGCTATTCTGAAGCCTCTCTCTGGGTTAAAAACCTCCTGTGTATGGGCACGTAGGAACCTGCTATATAGAATGAGATTACCTGTGGCAACTGGGGGAGGGGTGCACGGTCAGAAGGTATGACCCTCTTGATATAGACAAAAAAGACTGCCTGCACTCAGCCTCATCGACCTGACGTGTGAACAGTCGCATAACTGAACATGACATTACGTACAAAAAAATACAGTTTGCACTCTGATAATGCTAAAGTATGGAAACCATGAATATGTGAACATGGACCTGCATTACTGCTAAGGAAAATCTAAGAAAAATGAGATATTTAGCGTATAGAAATGGCCATTTGTATATCTGCCCAGTTGCCCCTTCACGGCATATCTCGTAACTGGGTACCTAACGCTATTCTGAAGCCTCTCTCTGGGTTAAAAACCTCCTGTGTATGGGCACGTAGGAACCTGCTATATAGAATGAGATTACCTGTGGCAACTGGGGGAGGGGTGCACGGTCAGAAGGTATGACCCTCTTGATATAGACAAAAAAGACTGCCTGCACTCAGCCTCATCGACCTGACGTGTGAACAGTCGCATAACTGAACATGACATAACGTACAAAAAAATACAGTTTGCACTCTGATAATGCTAAAGTATGGAAACCATGAATGTGTGAACATGGACCTGCATTACTGCTAAGGAAAATCTAAGAAAAATGAGATATTTAGCGTATAGAAATGGCCATTTGTATATCTGCCCAGTTGCCCCTTCACGGCATATCTCGTAACTGGGTACCTAACGCTATTCTGAAGCCTCTCTCTGGGTTAAAAACCTCCTGTGTATGGGCACGTAGGAACCTGCTATATAGAATGAGATTACCTGTGGCAACTGGGGGAGGGGTGCACGGTCAGAAGGTATGACCCTCTTGATATAGACAAAAAAGACTGCCTGCACTCAGCCTCATCGACCTGACGTGTGAACAGTCGCATAACTGAACATGACATAACATACAAAAAAATACAGTTTGCACTCTGATAATGCTAAAGTATGGAAACCATGAATGTGTGAACATGGACCTGCATTACTGCTAAGGAAAATCTAAGAAAAATGAGATATTTAGCGTATAGAAATGGCCATTTGTATATCTGCCCAGTTGCCCCTTCACGGCATATCTCGTAACTGGGTACCTAACGCTATTCTGAAGCCTCTCTCTGGGTTAAAAACCTCCTGTGTATGGGCACGTAGGAACCTGCTATATAGAATGAGATTACCTGTGGCAACTGGGGGAGGGGTGCACGGTCAGAAGGTATGACCCTCTTGATATAGACAAAAAAGACTGCCTGCACTCAGCCTCATCGACCTGACGTGTGAACAGTCGCATAACTGAACATGACATAACATACAAAAAAATACAGTTTGCACTCTGATAATGCTAAAGTATGGAAACCATGAATGTGTGAACATGGACCTGCATTACTGCTAAGGAAAATCTAAGAAAAATGAGATATTTAGCGTAAAGAAATGGCCATTTGTATATCTGCCCAGTTGCCCCTTCACGACATATCTCGCAACTGGGTACCTAACGCTATTCTGAAGCCTCTCTCTGGGTTAAAAACCTCCTGTGTATGGGCACGTAGGAACCTGCTATATAGAATGAGATTACCTGTGGCAACTGGGGGAGGGGTGCACAGTCAGAAGGTATGACCCTCTTGATATAGACAAAAAAGACTGCCTGCACTCAGCCTCATCGACCTGACGTGTGAACAGTCGCATAACTGAACATGACATTACGTACAAAAAAATACAGTTTGCACTCTGATAATGCTAAAGTATGGAAACCATGAATATGTGAACATGGACCTGCATTACTGCTAAGGAAAATCTAAGAAAAATGAGATATTTAGCGTATAGAAATGGCCATTTGTATATCTGCCCAGTTGCCCCTTCACGGCATATCTCGTAACTGGGTACCTAACGCTATTCTGAAGCCTCTCTCTGGGTTAAAAACCTCCTGTGTATGGGCACGTAGGAACCTGCTATATAGAATGAGATTACCTGTGGCAACTGGGGGAGGGGTGCACGGTCAGAAGGTATGACCCTCTTGATATAGACAAAAAAGACTGCCTGCACTCAGCCTCATCGACCTGACGTGTGAACAGTCGCATAACTGAACATGACATAACGTACAAAAAAATACAGTTTGCACTCTGATAATGCTAAAGTATGGAAACCATGAATGTGTGAACATGGACCTGCATTACTGCTAAGGAAAATCTAAGAAAAATGAGATATTTAGCGTATAGAAATGGCCATTTGTATATCTGCCCAGTTGCCCCTTCACGGCATATCTCGTAACTGGGTACCTAACGCTATTCTGAAGCCTCTCTCTGGGTTAAAAACCTCCTGTGTATGGGCACGTAGGAACCTGCTATATAGAATGAGATTACCTGTGGCAACTGGGGGAGGGGTGCACGGTCAGAAGGTATGACCCTCTTGATATAGACAAAAAAGACTGCCTGCACTCAGCCTCATCGACCTGACGTGTGAACAGTCGCATAACTGAACATGACATAACATACAAAAAAATACAGTTTGCACTCTGATAATGCTAAAGTATGGAAACCATGAATGTGTGAACATGGACCTGCATTACTGCTAAGGAAAATCTAAGAAAAATGAGATATTTAGCGTATAGAAATGGCCATTTGTATATCTGCCCAGTTGCCCCTTCACGGCATATCTCGTAACTGGGTACCTAACGCTATTCTGAAGCCTCTCTCTGGGTTAAAAACCTCCTGTGTATGGGCACGTAGGAACCTGCTATATAGAATGAGATTACCTGTGGCAACTGGGGGAGGGGTGCACGGTCAGAAGGTATGACCCTCTTGATATAGACAAAAAAGACTGCCTGCACTCAGCCTCATCGACCTGACGTGTGAACAGTCGCATAACTGAACATGACATAACATACAAAAAAATACAGTTTGCACTCTGATAATGCTAAAGTATGGAAACCATGAATGTGTGAACATGGACCTGCATTACTGCTAAGGAAAATCTAAGAAAAATGAGATATTTAGCGTAAAGAAATGGCCATTTGTATATCTGCCCAGTTGCCCCTTCACGACATATCTCGCAACTGGGTACCTAACGCTATTCTGAAGCCTCTCTCTGGGTTAAAAACCTCCTGTGTATGGGCACGTAGGAACCTGCTATATAGAATGAGATTACCTGTGGCAACTGGGGGAGGGGTGCACAGTCAGAAGGTATGACCCTCTTGATATAGACAAAAAAGACTGCCTGCACTCAGCCTCATCGACCTGACGTGTGAACAGTCGCATAACTGAACATGACATTACGTACAAAAAAATACAGTTTGCACTCTGATAATGCTAAAGTATGGAAACCATGAATATGTGAACATGGACCTGCATTACTGCTAAGGAAAATCTAAGAAAAATGAGATATTTAGCGTATAGAAATGGCCATTTGTATATCTGCCCAGTTGCCCCTTCACGGCATATCTCGTAACTGGGTACCTAACGCTATTCTGAAGCCTCTCTCTGGGTTAAAAACCTCCTGTGTATGGGCACGTAGGAACCTGCTATATAGAATGAGATTACCTGTGGCAACTGGGGGAGGGGTGCACGGTCAGAAGGTATGACCCTCTTGATATAGACAAAAAAGACTGCCTGCACTCAGCCTCATCGACCTGACGTGTGAACAGTCGCATAACTGAACATGACATAACGTACAAAAAAATACAGTTTGCACTCTGATAATGCTAAAGTATGGAAACCATGAATGTGTGAACATGGACCTGCATTACTGCTAAGGAAAATCTAAGAAAAATGAGATATTTAGCGTATAGAAATGGCCATTTGTATATCTGCCCAGTTGCCCCTTCACGGCATATCTCGTAACTGGGTACCTAACGCTATTCTGAAGCCTCTCTCTGGGTTAAAAACCTCCTGTGTATGGGCACGTAGGAACCTGCTATATAGAATGAGATTACCTGTGGCAACTGGGGGAGGGGTGCACGGTCAGAAGGTATGACCCTCTTGATATAGACAAAAAAGACTGCCTGCACTCAGCCTCATCGACCTGACGTGTGAACAGTCGCATAACTGAACATGACATAACATACAAAAAAATACAGTTTGCACTCTGATAATGCTAAAGTATGGAAACCATGAATGTGTGAACATGGACCTGCATTACTGCTAAGGAAAATCTAAGAAAAATGAGATATTTAGCGTAAAGAAATGGCCATTTGTATATCTGCCCAGTTGCCCCTTCACGACATATCTCGCAACTGGGTACCTAACGCTATTCTGAAGCCTCTCTCTGGGTTAAAAACCTCCTGTGTATGGGCACGTAGGAACCTGCTATATAGAATGAGATTACCTGTGGCAACTGGGGGAGGGGTGCACAGTCAGAAGGTATGACCCTCTTGATATAGACAAAAAAGACTGCCTGCACTCAGCCTCATCGACCTGACGTGTGAACAGTCGCATAACTGAACATGACATTACGTACAAAAAAATACAGTTTGCACTCTGATAATGCTAAAGTATGGAAACCATGAATATGTGAACATGGACCTGCATTACTGCTAAGGAAAATCTAAGAAAAATGAGATATTTAGCGTATAGAAATGGCCATTTGTATATCTGCCCAGTTGCCCCTTCACGGCATATCTCGTAACTGGGTACCTAACGCTATTCTGAAGCCTCTCTCTGGGTTAAAAACCTCCTGTGTATGGGCACGTAGGAACCTGCTATATAGAATGAGATTACCTGTGGCAACTGGGGGAGGGGTGCACGGTCAGAAGGTATGACCCTCTTGATATAGACAAAAAAGACTGCCTGCACTCAGCCTCATCGACCTGACGTGTGAACAGTCGCATAACTGAACATGACATAACGTACAAAAAAATACAGTTTGCACTCTGATAATGCTAAAGTATGGAAACCATGAATGTGTGAACATGGACCTGCATTACTGCTAAGGAAAATCTAAGAAAAATGAAATATTTAGCGTATAGAAATGGCCATTTGTATATCTGCCCAGTTGCCCCTTCACGACATATCTCGTAACTGGGTACCTAACGCAATTCTGAAGCCTCTCTCTGGGTTAAAAACCTCCTGTGTATGGGCATGTAGGAACCTGCTATATAGAATAAGATTACCTGTGGCAACTGGGGGAGGGGTGCACGGTCAGAAGGTATGACCCTCTTGATATAGACAAAAAAGACTGCCTGCACTCAGCCTCATCGACCTGACGTGTGAACAGTCGCATAACTGAACATGACATAACATACAAAAAAATACAGTTTGCACTCTGATAATGCTAAAGGATGGAAACCATGAATGTGTGAACATGGACCTGCATTACTGCTAAGGAAAATCTAAGAAAAATGAGATATTTAGCGTATAGAAATGGCCATTTGTATATCTGCCCAGTTGCCCCTTCACGGCATATCTCGTAACTGGGTACCTAACGCTATTCTGAAGCCTCTCTCTGGGTTAAAAACCTCCTGTGTATGGGCACGTAGGAACCTGCTATATAGAATGAGATTACCTGTGGCAACTGGGGGAGGGGTGCACGGTCAGAAGGTATGACCCTCTTGATATAGACAAAAAAGACTGCCTGCACTCAGCCTCATCGACCTGACGTGTGAACAGTCGCATAACTGAACATGACATAACATACAAAAAAAATACAGTTTGCACTCTGATAATGCTAAAGTATGGAAACCATGAATGTGTGAACATGGACCTGCATTACTGCTAAGGAAAATCTAAGAAAATTGAGATATTTAGCGTATAGAAATGGCCATTTGTATATCTGCCCAGTTGCCCCTTCACGACATATCTCGTAACTGGGTACCTAACGCAATTCTGAAGCCTCTCTCTGGGTTAAAAACCTCCTTTGTATGGGCATGTAGGAACCTGCTATATAGAATAAGATTACCTGTGGCAACTGGGGGAGGGGTGCACGGTCAGAAGGTATGACCCTCTTGATATAGACAAAAAAGACTGCCTGCACTCAGCCTCATCGACCTGACGTGTGAACAGTCGCATAACTGAACATGACATAACATACAAAAAAATACAGTTTGCACTCTGATAATGCTAAAGGATGGAAACCATGAATGTGTGAACATGGACCTGCATTACTGCTAAGGAAAATCTAAGAAAAATGAGATATTTAGCGTATAGAAATGGCCATTTGTATATCTGCCCAGTTGCCCCTTCACGGCATATCTCTTAACTGGGTACCTAACGCTATTCTGAAGCCTCTCTCTGGGTTAAAAACCTCCTGTGTATGGGCACGTAGTAACCTGCTATATAGAATGAGATTACCTGTGGCAACTGGGGGAGGGGTGCACGGTCAGAAGGTATGACCCTCTTGATATAGACAAAAAAGACTGCCTGCACTCAGCCTCATCGACCTGACGTGTGAACAGTCGCATAACTGAACATGACATAACGTACAAAAAAATACAGTTTGCACTCTGATAATGCTAAAGTATGGAAACCATGAATGTGTGAACATGGACCTGCATTACTGCTAAGGAAAATCTAAGAAAAATGAGATATTTAGCGTATAGAAATGGCCATTTGTATATCTGCCCAGTTGCCCCTTCACGGCATATCTCGTAACTGGGTACCTAACGCTATTCTGAAGCCTCTCTCTGGGTTAAAAACCTCCTGTGTATGGGCACGTAGGAACCTGCTATATAGAATGAGATTACCTGTGGCAACTGGGGGAGGGGTGCACGGTCAGAAGGTATGACCCTCTTGATATAGACAAAAAAGACTGCCTGCACTCAGCCTCATCGACCTGACGTGAGAACAGTCGCATAACTGAACATGACATAACGTACAAAAAAATACAGTTTGCACTCTGATAATGCTAAAGTATGGAAACCATGAATGTGTGAACATGGACCTGCATTACTGCTAAGGAAAATCTAAGAAAAATGAGATATTTAGCGTATAGAAATGGCCATTTGTATATCTGCCCAGTTGCCCCTTCACGGCATATCTCGTAACTGGGTACCTAACGCTATTCTGAAGCCTCTCTCTGGGTTAAAAGCCTCCTGTGTATGGGCACGTAGGAACCTGCTATATAGAATGAGATTACCTGTGGCAACTGGGGGAGGGGTGCACGGTCAGAAGGTATGACCCTCTTGATATAGACAAAAAAGACTGCCTGCACTCAGCCTCATCGACCTGACGTGTGAACAGTCGCATAACTGAACATGACATAACGTACAAAAAAATACAGTTTGCACTCTGATAATGCTAAAGTATGGAAACCATGAATGTGTGAACATGGACCTGCATTACTGCTAAGGAAAATCTAAGAAAAATGAGATATTTAGCGTAAAGAAATGGCCATTTGTATATCTGCCCAGTTGCCCCTTCACGACATCTCTCGTAACTGGGTACCTAACGCTATTCTGAAGCCTCTCTCTGGGTTAAAAACCTCCTGTGTATGGGCACGTAGGAACCTGCTATATAGAATGAGATTTCCTGTGGCAACTGGGGGAGGGGTGCACGGTCAGAAGGTATGACCCTCTTGATATAGACAAAAAAGACTGCCTGCACTCAGCCTCATCGACCTGACGTGTGAACAGTCGCATAACTGAACATGACACAACATACAGAAAAATACAGTTTGCACTCTGATAATGCTAAAGTATGGAAACCATGAATGTGTGAATATGGACCTGCATTACTGCTAAGGAAAATCTAAGAAAAATGAGATATTTAGCGTAAAGAAATGGCCATTTGTATATCTGCCCAGTTGCCCCTTCACGACATATCTCGTAACTGGGTACCTAACGCTATTCTGAAGCCTCTCTCTGGGTTAAAAACCTCCTGTGTATGGGCACGTAGGAACCTGCTATATAGAATGAGATTACCTGTGGCAACTGGGGGAGGGGTGCACGGTCAGAAGGTATGACCCTCTTGATATAGACAAAAAAGACTGCCTGCACTCAGCCTCATCGACCTGACGTGTGAACAGTCGCATAACTGAACATGACACAACATACAAAAAAATACAGTTTGCACTCTGATAATGCTAAAGTATGGAAACCATGAATGTGTGAACATGGACCTGCATTACTGCTAAGGAAAATCTAAGAAAAATGAGATATTTAGCGTAAAGAAATGGCCATTTGTATATCTGCCCAGTTGCCCCTTCACGACATATCTCGTAACTGGGTACCTAACGCTATTCTGAAGCCTCTCTCTGGGTTAAAAACCTCCTGTGTATGGGCACGTAGGAACCTGCTATATAGAATGAGATTACCTGTGGCAACTGGGGGAGGGGTGCACGGTCAGAAGGTATGACCCTCTTGATATAGACAAAAAAGACTGCCTGCACTCAGCCTCATCGACCTGACGTGTGAACAGTCGCATAACTGAACATGACATAACATACAAAAAAAATACAGTTTGCACTCTGATAATGCTAAAGTATGGAAACCATGAATGTGTGAACATGGACCTGCATTACTGCTAAGGAAAATCTAAGAAAAATGAGATATTTAGCGTAAAGAAATGGCCATTTGTATATCTGCCCAGTTGCCCCTTCACGACATCTCTCGTAACTGGGTACCTAACGATATTCTGAAGCCTCTCTCTGGGTTAAAAACCTCCTGTGTATGGGCACGTAGGAACCTGCTATATAGAATGAGATTTCCTGTGGCAACTGGGGGAGGGGTGCACGGTCAGAAGGTATGACCCTCTTGATATAGACAAAAAAGTCTGCCTGCACTCAGCCTCATCGACCTGACGTGTGAACAGTCGCATAACTGAACATGACACAACATACAGAAAAATACAGTTTGCACTCTGATAATGCTAAAGTATGGAAACCATGAATGTGTGAATATGGACCTGCATTACTGCTAAGGAAAATCTAAGAAAAATGAGATATTTAGCGTAAAGAAATGGCCATTTGTATATCTGCCCAGTTGCCCCTTCACGACATATCTCGTAACTGGGTACCTAACGCTATTCTGAAGCCTCTCTCTGGGTTAAAAACCTCCTGTGTATGGGCACGTAGGAACCTGCTATATAGAATGAGATTACCTGTGGCAACTGGGGGAGGGGTGCACGGTCAGAAGGTATGACCCTCTTGATATAGACAAAAAAGACTGCCTGCACTCAGCCTCATCGACCTGACGTGTGAACAGTCGCATAACTGAACATGACACAACATACAAAAAAATACAGTTTGCACTCTGATAATGCTAAAGTATGGAAACCATGAATGTGTGAACATGGACCTGCATTACTGCTAAGGAAAATCTAAGAAAAATGAGATATTTAGCGTAAAGAAATGGCCATTTGTATATCTGCCCAGTTGCCCCTTCACGACATATCTCGTAACTGGGTACCTAACGCTATTCTGAAGCCTCTCTCTGGGTTAAAAACCTCCTGTGTATGGGCACGTAGGAACCTGCTATATAGAATGAGATTACCTGTGGCAACTGGGGGAGGGGTGCACGGTCAGAAGGTATGACCCTCTTGATATAGACAAAAAAGACTGCCTGCACTCAGCCTCATCGACCTGACGTGTGAACAGTCGCATAACTGAACATGACATAACATACAAAAAAAATACAGTTTGCACTCTGATAATGCTAAAGTATGGAAACCATGAATGTGTGAACATGGACCTGCATTACTGCTAAGGAAAATCTAAGAAAAATGAGATATTTAGCGTAAAGAAATGGCCATTTGTATATCTGCCCAGTTGCCCCTTCACGACATCTCTCGTAACTGGGTACCTAACGCTATTCTGAAGCCTCTCTCTGGGTTAAAAACCTCCTGTGTATGGGCACGTAGGAACCTGCTATATAGAATGAGATTACCTGTGGCAACTGGGGGAGGGGTGCACGGTCAGAAGGTATGACCCTCTTGATATAGACAAAAAAGACTGCCTGCACTCAGCCTCATCGACCTGACGTGTGAACAGTCGCATAACTGAACATGACACAACATACAAAAAAATACAGTTTGCACTCTGATAATGCTAAAGTATGGAAACCATGAATGTGTGAACATGGACCTGCATTACTGCTAAGGAAAATCTAAGAAAAATGAGATATTTAGCGTAAAGAAATGGCCATTTGTATATCTGCCCAGTTGCCCCTTCACGACAGATCTCGTAACTGGGTACCTAACGCTATTCTGAAGCCTCTCTCTGGGTTAAAAACCTCCTGTGTATGGGCACGTAGGAACCTGCTATATAGAATGAGATTACCTGTGGCAACTGGGGGAGGGGTGCACGGTCAGAAGGTATGACCCTCTTGATATAGACAAAAAAGACTGCCTGCACTCAGCCTCATCGACCTGACGTGTGAACAGTCGCATAACTGAACATGACATAACATACAAAAAAATACAGTTTGCACTCTGATAATGCTAAAGTATGGAAACCATGAATGTGTGAACATGGACCTGCATTACTGCTAAGGAAAATCTAAGAAAAATGAGATATTTAGCGTATAGAAATGGCCATTTGTATATCTGCCCAGTTGCCCCTTCACGACATATCTCGTAACTGGGTACCTAACGCACTTCTGAAGCCTCTCTCTGGGTTAAAAACCTCCTGTGTATGGGCATGTAGGAACCTGCTATATAGAATAAGATTAACTGTGGCAACTGGGGGAGGGGTGCACGGTCAGAAGGTATGACCCTCTTGATATAGACAAAAAAGACTGCCTGCACTCAGCCTCATCGACCTGACGTGTGAACAGTCGCATAACTGAACATGACATAACATACAAAAAAAATACAGTTTGCACTCTGATAATGCTAAAGTATGGAAACCATGAATGTGTGAACATGGACCTGCATTACTGCTAAGGAAAATCTAAGAAAAATGAGATATTTAGCGTAAAGAAATGGCCATTTGTATATCTGCCCAGTTGCCCCTTCACGACATCTCTCGTAACTGGGTACCTAACGCTATTCTGAAGCCTCTCTCTGGGTTAAAAACCTCCTGTGTATGGGCACGTAGGAACCTGCTATATAGAATGAGATTACCTGTGGCAACTGGGGGAGGGGTGCACGGTCAGAAGGTATGACCCTCTTGATATAGACAAAAAAGACTGCCTGCACTCAGCCTCATCGACCTGATGTGTGAACAGTCGCATAACTGAACATGACATAACATACAAAAAAAATACAGTTTGCACTCTGATAATGCTAAAGTATGGAAACCATGAATGTGTGAACATGGACCTGCATTACTGCTAAGGAAAATCTAAGAAAAATGAGATATTTAGCGTAAAGAAATGGCCATTTGTATATCTGCCCAGTTGCCCCTTCACGACTTCTCTCGTAACTGGGTACCTAACGCTATTCTGAAGCCTCTCTCTGGGTTAAAAACCTCCTGTGTATGGGCACGTAGGAACCTGCTATATAGAATGAGATTACCTGTGGCAACTGGGGGAGGGGTGCACGGTCAGAAGGTATGACCCTCTTGATATAGACAAAAAAGACTGCCTGCACTCAGCCTCATCGACCTGATGTGTGAACAGTCGCATAACTGAACATGACATAACATACAAATAAAATACAGTTTGCACTCTGATAATGCTAAAGTATGGAAACCATGAATGTGTGAACATGGACCTGCATTACTGCTAAGGAAAATCTAAGAAAAATGAGATATTTAGCGTAAAGAAATGGCCATTTGTATATCTGCCCAGTTGCCCCTTCACGACATCTCTCGTAACTGGGTACCTAACGCTATTCTGAAGCCTCTCTCTGGGTTAAAAACCTCCTGTGTATGGGCACGTAGGAACCTGCTATATAGAATGAGATTACCTGTGGCAACTGGGGGAGGGGTGCACGGTCAGAAGGTATGACCCTCTTGATATAGACAAAAAAGACTGCCTGCACTCAGCCTCATCGACCTGATGTGTGAACAGTCGCATAACTGAACATGACATAACATACAAAAAAAATACAGTTTGCACTCTGATAATGCTAAAGTATGGAAACCATGAATGTGTGAACATGGACCTGCATTACTGCTAAGGAAAATCTAAGAAAAATGAGATATTTAGCGTAAAGAAATGGCCATTTGTATATCTGCCCAGTTGCCCCTTCACGACTTCTCTCGTAACTGGGTACCTAACGCTATTCTGAAGCCTCTCTCTGGGTTAAAAACCTCCTGTGTATGGGCACGAAGGAACCTGCTATATAGAATGAGATTACCTGTGGCAACTGGGGGAGGGGTGCACGGTCAGAAGGTATGACCCTCTTGATATAGAAAAAAAAGACTGCCTGCACTCAGCCTCATCGACCTGACGTGTGAACAGTCGCATAACTGAACATGACACAACATACAAAAAAATACAGTTTGCACTCTGATAATGCTAAAGTATGGAAACCATGAATGTGTGAACATGGACCTGCATTACTGCTAAGGAAAATCTAAGAAAAATGAGATATTTAGCGTAAAGAAATGGCCATTTGTATATCTGCCCAGTTGCCCCTTCACGACTTCTCTCGTAACTGGGTACCTAACGCTATTCTGAAGCCTCTCTCTGGGTTAAAAACCTCCTGTGTATGGGCACGTAGGAACCTGCTATATAGAATGAGATTACCTGTGGCAACTGGGGGAGGGGTGCACGGTCAGAAGGTATGACCCTCTTGATATAGACAAAAAAGACTGCCTGCACTCAGCCTCATCGACCTGACGTGTGAACAGTCGCATAACTGAACATGACACAACATACAAAAAAATACAGTTTGCACTCTGATAATGCTAAAGTATGGAAACCATGAATGTGTGAACATGGACCTGCATTACTGCTAAGGAAAATCTAAGAAAAATGAGATATTTAGCGTAAAGAAATGGCCATTTGTATATCTGCCCAGTTGCCCCTTCACGACATATCTCGTAACTGGGTACCTAACGCTATTCTGAAGCCTCTCTCTGGGTTAAAAACCTCCTGTGTATGGGCATGTAGGAACCTGCTATATAGAATGAGATTACCTGTGGCAACTGGGGGAGGGGTGCACGGTCAGAAGGTATGACCCTCTTGATATAGACAAAAAAGACTGCCTGCACTCAGCCTCATCGACCTGACGTGTGAACAGTCGCATAACTGAACATGACATAACATACAAAAAAATACAGTTTGCACTCTGATAATGCTAAAGGATGGAAACCATGAATGTGTGAACATGGACCTGCATTACTGCTAAGGAAAATCTAAGAAAAATGAGATATTTAGCGTATAGAAATGGCCATTTGTATAGCTGCCCAGTTGCCCCTTCACGGCATATCTCGTAACTGGGTACCTAACGCTATTCTGAAGCCTCTCTCTGGGTTAAAAACCTCCTGTGTATGGGCACGTAGGAACCTGCTATATAGAATGAGATTACCTGTGGCAACTGGGGGAGGGGTGCACGGTCAGAAGGTATGACCCTCTTGATATAGACAAAAAAGACTGCCTGCACTCAGCCTCATCGACCTGACGTGTGAACAGTCGCATAACTGAACATGACATAACATACAAAAAAATACAGTTTGCACTCTGATAATGCTAAAGTATGGAAACCATGAATGTGTGAACATGGACCTGCATTACTGCTAAGGAAAATCTAAGAAAAATGAGATATTTAGCGTATAGAAATGGCCATTTGTATATCTGCCCAGTTGCCCCTTCACGGCATATCTCGTAACTGGCTACCTAACGCTATTCTGAAGCCTCTCTCTGGGTTAAAAACCTCCTGTGTATGGGCACGTAGGAACCTGCTATATTGAATGAGATTACCTGTGGCAACTGGGGGAGGGGTGCACGGTCAGAAGGTATGACCCTCTTGATATAGACAAAAAAGACTGCCTGCACTCAGCCTCATCGACCTGACGTGTGAACAGTCGCATAACTGAACATGACATAACATACAAAAAAATACAGTTTGCACTCTGATAATGCTAAAGTATGGAAACCATGAATGTGTGAACATGGACCTGCATTACTGCTAAGGAAAATCTAAGAAAAATGAGATATTTAGCGTAAAGAAATGGCCATTTGTATATCTGCCCAGTTGCCCCTTCACGACATATCTCGCAACTGGGTACCTAACGCTATTCTGAAGCCTCTCTCTGGGTTAAAAACCTCCTGTGTATGGGCACGTAGGAACCTGCTATATAGAATGAGATTACCTGTGGCAACTGGGGGAGGGGTGCACGGTCAGAAGGTATGACCCTCTTGATATAGACAAAAAAGACTGCCTGCACTCAGCCTCATCGACCTGACGTGTGAACAGTCGCATAACTGAACATGACATAACATACAAAAAAATACAGTTTGCACTCTGATAATGCTAAAGTATGGAAACCATGAATGTGTGAACATGGACCTGCATTACTGCTAAGGAAAATCTAAGAAAAATGAGATATTTAGCGTATAGAAATGGCCATTTGTATATCTGCCCAGTTGCCCCTTCACGACATATCTCGTAACTGGGTACCTAACGCATTTCTGAAGCCTCTCTCTGGGTTAAAAACCTCCTGTGTATGGGCAGGTAGGAACCTGCTATATAGAATGAGATTACCTGTGGCAACTGGGGGAGGGGTGCACGGTCAGAAGGTATGACCCTCTTGATATAGACAAAAAAGACTGCCTGCACTCAGCCTCATCGACCTGACGTGTGAACAGTCGCATAACTGAACATGACATAACATACAAAAAAATACAGTTTGCACTCTGATAATGCTAAAGGATGGAAACCATGAATGTGTGAACATGGACCTGCATTACTGCTAAGGAAAATCTAAGAAAAATGAGATATTTAGCGTATAGAAATGGCCATTTGTATAGCTGCCCAGTTGCCCCTTCACGGCATATCTCGTAACTGGGTACCTAACGCACTTCTGAAGCCTCTCTCTGGGTTAAAAACCTCCTGTGTATGGGCATGTAGGAACCTGCTATATAGAATGAGATTACCTGTGGCAACTGGGGGAGGGGTGCACG